>NC_030859.1:17932461-17947279 GCF_000208745.1 Theobroma cacao | reverse complement strand
AATTTGATTTTAAGTTATGTTAGTGTTTTAAGTTAGTTTAACATATTTAGGAACAAAACAACAAGAAAAGAATTTATTTTCCTCCATTACCATTATTGGCCGAATTTTCTAGGGGAATATTGGCTGATGATCTTGATGTTTATTTGAGGAATTATGATGAATAATGATGAATTATGAGCCTAGAAAAATGATGGAAATTTTCGAAGGAAAAATACGAATTTTTACCCACAAGGGGTATTTTCGTAATTTATACCGGGACTGATAAATTGAATCTCATTCATAGTCACTAAGGTAATTTAAGTATAATTGGTGTGTAGAAAGTGAGAAGAATTGATTTGGAGTTAAATTGGAGATAATAGGCCGAATTAGGTCAGCACCGCATTTAAGCGGTAGTCAGATAAGTTGTATATCATATCATGCATATATACCGAGCCTGAATTGATTTTATAAGGGTCAAGCATTGATGTGGTGAATTATGTATTGTATATTGTGGATAGGTGGTGAGCAAAGTACACTGGTAAAAGTACAGAGATTGTGCTTGGAGACTGGGATTAGAAGTATATCGACTCCTAGAACTGTGAGTAAACTTATTATCGTCTTAATTATTTAGAGTAGTTTTATACAATTGTGTGATTTTATGGAAAATGGGTTTAAAATGGTAATTTGCTATGTTTTAAGAGAAATTGTGATTTTATAAAATGATTTTATAAATTTTCTGAAAGATCGAATACTGGTTTTGAAAATAGGGTAATTGGAGACTTCCTGCTTATGTTGTAAATTTATGGTTTTAAATTGAATGGCTTATGACAATAAATGAGCATGAATGGCTAAACTGATTTTGGTGTTAAAATTATTTGTACTAAGTATTCAGCCTTGAGAGGCTAGGTTACGATAAATTGCCATGTCATGCTAGAATGAATTTTATTGATTGGTGGAGTATATATTAATTATTCACTGCAAAGGGGGTTCCGTGGACCAGCCTATTAGAGGGGCACGGTAAACTCCATTATATTCTTACCTCGAACGGAGAGGCGCGTAGGGTATCTCCTGGGGTAAAGCTTAGGGTTCACTTCACGCCAAACCACCACATGAAGGGGAACTCAGCCAACGCCAAGGAACAACTGTATTTTTCTCAAACTAAAAATATATTTTAAGTGTATACAAAAATTTTAACAGCCTTGGCAGACTCAGTTGGATGCCCTACGCAAGGTATCACCGAGTATGAGTTTTGGCACGAGCCAAAGTTTTAAGAAATTCATAAGCCAAGTTGATTACTCGATTTATATGGATTGATTTTATTCGGTTGAAATGAGTTGAAAGGTAATGAAATTACAGTATGATGACTTATTTTAATTGTCTCCATTTACTCAACTTTAGATAGTTTAGATGGTATCTGTTTACTCGCTGGGATTTTATAATCTCACCACCCTTATTCCTCACATTTCAGGCTCGGGGAATTCCATAGTTAGCTGACTTGACAAAGACCTTCATTTGGACTCGAATCGGTAAAAGCTGTAGGTTTTCAGTTTTCGATGCATTTTGGTTAGATGTGGGCCCACGTGTCACTGTAAAAGAAATTTTATACCTTGGTTATTTGCTTTATAGTATATATGAATATAATTAACTTTTACGCTATAAGAATTATCTACCGATAGTTTTATGAAAATTATTTTACAAGAAAATAGTTTATTTTATTGAATACTTTTATTATAATCAAATGGTCAATTTTTCACTTCAAATGAACGTTTTAGATACTTAATTTGTTTTTAAATCATTAAATATATATTTTCTGCTTACCTACTACATTTTTAGCAAGTTTCGAGATTTTCAACAAAAATGACAAAAATGCCCCTGCGAGCTAGAAAACAATATGTTATGTTCTGATTTGGAAATGATTTGTAATCCTTCGAATTTTGATAGTTGATAACTATTGCTCACCAAGGAAGTGCGAAAGTTGATATGAGAGCCTTGTGGGGTTTCGATCGGCATTCGGGGTGAAGAATGTCTGTCGAGGCCTCTCGGCGGTTGTCACGGGCTCGATGGGGAGTTCCGGGTCGTGACACAGACCCACACCTATGCAATAAAAAAAGAGGCCATAAAGAAAAAGATTTACATATCAGATGCCTACTAAATCATAAAACAAAATCAACAGCCATGAACACCCACAAAAGCAAAAAAAGCCAACTTTTTCCAGTGGCAAAGTCCAGATTTCACATTTAAGGGGACAAAGATAATAAAATACTCCTATTGTCCTAATTTTGCCATAATTCTATGTGGGTCAATTAGTATTCAAACTAGACAGTTTGCCCTAAACATGTAAATGACATTAACAGTAAATGTAAACTATCTAAAATGCACATTGCATAAAAAGAATGAACACAATAGTTTGTCAATAGCTCTTTGGGGAATTTTATCAAACATCTTCAAATCTCACAACTCAAAAATGTCAAGTTCTCACAACAAGCTGGGAAACTCAAAACCTTAGATCAAACATGGATTTATGGTTTCTAAACCCATAAACAAGTAAGAAAAATCAACTTAACAACTCAACCTTCATTTTCTAGTCCCACCTTTTAACCTCACTTTGAATCACCCACCAAAAATCAATCATGGGTTATTGGTTTCTCTTCACAAGTCGATTTTAAATTGAAATGCCAAAAATCAGCACCAAATCTAAAGCATTTTAGAAATGAAATTTGGATTTTAAGGGAGTTTTAGCTTCTGGTTTGTTTAAAGCTGAATGAAGGGTAAAATTATCTTAAAAATATTATCAAATCATGAAAGTAATGAAAACACTAACGATTGACTAATGAATTGACTTATGTGTCCAAGGAAAGATATTTTTTTTCGAATACTAATGGACCCGTATGGAATTGTGGACAAAACTTAGGGGTGTAGAAGCATTTTACCCTAATATTTATAAAACAATCATATTAAAAGTTTAATATTTGTAGAGACAAAATTATAAAATTCTAAAAAAATAAAGATATCTTATAAAAATTTAAAACTTTTTAGGAAGAAGTCCCTACTAGACCCCTTTTCCCTTTGACTCTATCTTTCTACAATTAAAATCTAGATATTATTAGTTGTTATGGGATTTCCTTTTTCTTTTTTGTTACATATGTAAGCAATAAGCCAAACAACTATGCTTAGCTACTGGCCTTATCAATAAAACAAACTTACCTTTTTAAAAAAAAATAAATTTTGGAATTTAGGGGAATAGGGGTTCAAATCTCGCTTTTTAAGTAAGAAGATCATATACTAACTAATGAGTTAAATGCTTAAATGTCAAAAAAAACTTTAATTTATAATTAGTTTAATTTCCATTAATATTATAAAATAAAAATTAATTTTAAATTCATTTTTATATCGAGTTCAAGTTCAAATTTAAATTTTTTATTACAAATATTAATAATAGGATTCTAATATTAAATATTAATTTTTAATAGAATTTAGATAAAATATACCTAATAAATGTTAATCTAAATAAGATTTAGTACAAAGAGATATAAGGGTTTTTTTATCGTTGGATAATTATATAGGGGATGCGGGAGTGAGATCGGTATAACCTTTTTCTATTGTATATATATGGATCTTAAATCCTTTTTTTGGATCTATGAAGTAACTCTTTCCTTCCTTTAATGAATTGCACTTTTCAAAAAAATATCAGACTAAGATTAAACATTGGTTAAAATTAGTAAATATTCTAATGGGTTATACCAAGAATGCTAGTTGCTAAAGCTACTGGACTAGTGGAGGAGGTTGGCACAATGGATGTGTGGACAAAATAAGGGATAGTTGGATCATGGGGTTTAGATACGGCTTTGTCCTTTTATCTACTGCTTATTGGTGATGGTCACATGGCAAAGTGTTTTTCATGCTAAGTTGAAAAAGTATTCTCTTTGGTGTATGGGTCTTGGCTTGTGATTATGGGTTTGGTTCTGTTATAGTTGAGATTAGAAAGTGATGTGCTTAATTATTTGGCTAAATTCGAAATTACTAAACCATCATCTACAGTAGGAGGCAGGTGGCATGTTTTATGATATATTGGATTTACCATTTGTTTTTTTGTGAATACTGTCAGTTCTGTCCCACTAAGAGCTATATCAGTTCATTCGTACCTTGAGCTGTATTACATAGATTCTTAATTTGGTGCTAGACAAAAATAACATGAAAACATAATTTTTTTGGGGCATGCGCAAAAAAAAAAAATGTACCTACTGTAGATACTTGATTTTGGTTAATACCTATTTTCTAAAAAAATATTTTTATAACTTAAAATTGTATAGAAAACAACTAAAACAAGTGAAGTGCTATTTCACGCATAATAACTAGAGCAAGTGAAGCGCTACTTCAACGCAGAACAATTAGAATAAGTAAAGCACTACCCCATGAAGAACAACTAATATTATTAAAATAATTACTTCACAAGATAGTAGTGAAAGCAACCCGAAATAAGTAGTAGGGTTCATGAGTTACTTTCATCTTGGGATGTTCCGGAGAGTTTGGCTTGGTAGCTCAGATATGGTGATAATTAAGAGGTCTTCCTCTTAACCTTTTCTTGAAGTACAAGTGTTTCACCCTCTTACCTTGTTCTCGTATACTTGTTCACATACACCTTCTTCTCTTGTGCCTGTTCATGTACAACTTTTTGTCTTATACCTTTTCGCATATACCTCTTCTTTATTACCTTTTACTTGAGAACAAGTCTTACCACACTCAATTACAGTAACGGTTACTCACTTTAATATTCTTCATAATAATGTAATTTATTAGACACATTAAAGCTATTCTTGAGTAACCGTCATTTTTAACACTATATATAGAGCATCACAATTCATTTAGCGGGGACTCTTCCCCTTAGGCTACCAAATGATTTTCCAAAGCTTCTTTATCTAAATTCTTTCTCTAATTCTCTTCTTATTATCTTTCACTTGCCACGACACTCAATACTTCAGAAACTGCTTTTATTTTTCTCTTTGTAGCCTTTGGCGCATCCTTTTACTTGTTTGCAATGCTTCCTCTCTCTATCACAAGAGCCCTTTTTACATTTTGGCAAATCCACTAGGGAAGAGTGATTGGATTAAGTAAAACCTTACTATCACAACTTTCTATTACTAGAAGAAATGGATAGTTCCTTTGGCAACCAAAATGCACATTTTCCCACCTACAACCAAGAGTTGATGAAAATGATTGAAGCTTTTCAAAAGAGAATGCAAACATTGGAAGACAACAATAGGCTGATGTTGGAGACCATATCTCAACTTTCATCCTCTACTACCATTACTTCTTAAGCTCAACCTATACACCTTAATGGTGATGAGGATGCACCTAATGGATCCATTCTCCTAGTTGTAAACATAAATGCAAACAAAGTTAATGGAGAAAATGTTGTTGATGTGTTAGGTGTTGGAAATCCCAATTTGATCAACTCCTTTATGGTAGTTATGCCAGCAACTACCACTACTATAATAATCCCACCAACCACTACTCAAGGCTTTGTGACAATGGAAGAGCTCCAAAAGTTATTAGACCAGAAAAATAAAAGCTTTAGCTTTCCAAATTTGATATTAAGTTTCCTTAACCAACAAGTGTAGCTGTTAAGCCATATCCTAAAGACTACACTAGTCCTAAATTCAAGCAATTCAATGGTAAGATTGGTGATGCACGAAAGCATATTATGAAGTTTGTGGAAACACTCGGAGTGGCAGGATTGGATGATGTCTTGAAGTTGAAGGAATTCTCTAAATCTCACACTGAAAAGGTTTATACATGGTATGTTAATCTCACCCCTAGTTCTATTGAATCTTGCAGTCAAATGTGCAGGATGTTGGGGAAAAGTTCTTTTCTACTCAAGAAAAGGTTACTCTCGTTGATTTAGGAAGAGAATATCAAAAGTCTAGAGAAGACCTCATAAAGTACACCCAACACTTTAGAGAAAAGGTATTGGACATACAAGAGTCTCATGATGAAAAGGAATTAGTGAAGGTTTGCATTCAAGGGATGTTCGTTGAGTATAGGTTACAGTTGGAGAATTTACCTCTTTCAACCTTTACTACCTTGGTAAAAGTTGCATGAAAAACCAAGAATACAGTTCTTAAACAAAAGGGAGCTACTCATTTTGATAGAAGGAATACCCCAACAGTAAATGCTATTCAAGGAAAACTTAGAGAAAGAAAAGGTCCTTTACAATCAAATTTACGTACTAGAAAGGATGATCTAAAGTGAAAGCCATATGAGGAGAATGATTTTTCTCCACCATTTTCAGTTCCACTAGATGGAGTGAAAATGATTCTTCATGAATGAATTAGGGATGGACAAGTGAACTTGCCTTATGCTACACAACCACCAACAACAGAAGAAAAGTCCAACCTAAAATATTGTGACTATCACAGAACAGTTGGTCATTTATTTCTTGAATGCAAAGACTTACGTAGAATATTCCACAAAAAGACGCAAGCAGAAGAGTTACTGATTGGGAACAACAAGATCTAATACAACTTGCTTCCCACTCATGTATGATACTTCTATGACTTTGACTCTTCATTATTTTATATATTGAAATTTTACATTTGGAACGAAAAGAAATTCATATTTAGCTACTAGCTTTATCGCTTATACTTTGGTTGCAATTATATTATACTATTGGTCGCAAGCTTTAGCGCTCACTCTTTGGCCATAGTTCATCACTCTTATTTGAGCCACAATCTTTACTATTTATACTTTGGCTACAATGACATTATGCTACCGATTACAAGCTTTATCACGCATTATTTGACCATAGCTTATTACTATTACTTCAGCCTTAGGCTTTATTGCTCATATTTTGGCTACAATGATATTTTTTTGTTGGTCGTAAGCTTTGTCGCTCATTCTTTGACCATGATTTATCATTCATATTTCAGCCATTAGTTTTATCGCTCATAATTTGGCTGTAATGATATTATGCTATTAGTTTCAAGCTTTATCGCTCATTTCTTGGCCCTAGCTTGTTACTCACAAATTGGTTGTAACTCTTACGCTTACCTATCTAAAGAGTTAAAATAATCTTCTTCACATCAGGTTAAGAGTTAACATCCTTGATGTAAGGTTGAGATTTCCTTCAGATGTCATATAGTAATATGATGAGTAAGCATGTAACATTTATACGAGCAACATTACTTTGACAAGTCTACAAAGCTAATAAAGGAGTGGCCAACTCTTGAGTTCCACAGAGAAGAGTCGATATTTTTTTATGATAGGAGAAATTATCTAATTATTCTTAAGAAAAGGCACTACTGGAAGAAGCAGCTAATCTTCTTCGCAACTCCTCTCTTTAGTAAAGCAATCTTTACTACAGTCTTTCTTGACATATCTCATTATTCTTGAGAATAACCACTATTGGAGAAAGTATTTAATCATCTTCTCAACTCCTCTTCATGATTCTTCAATACAACAATCTTTGTTGTAATCTTTCTCAACTTCAATGTTAGCTTTTCTAGCATCATATATGAACTATAGCAACAATTATCATTTTTGGAGAAGTACTTGCTCATGGAATATTGGCAATCACAAGCCAACTTTCAAATTCTTCTATGATATATGTGTTACACAAGGGCTAGAAGCACTACTTGCAAATAGAAGTTTGAATACCAAAAACCATAAGGGTGCAACTCTAAGCTTAACCGTGTGTACATATAGTTTCTCTAGAAGAAACAATGAAACACAAAAGGAAACATGGCCAAGAGAAAAGGGCTCAAATTGATGCACTATTCTATATGGAATACAAGGAACTTCACCGATCTTGCAGACATCATATGCCAAAAATGAGATAAGTCCTCATATGCAATATTATTTTATTTATTTATTTTTATGCTCATTAGTACAAATTTGACATGGAGTTACATATTTTTTAAAATGTGTCAAAAAAATTATTAGTAATCTTTTGTAGTATTTTTATGCATTAGTATTATAAAGAATGCATACAATAACAAAGACCACATTTTAATATTTATATGAGAATGTTATTAAAAGATTAAATAGTTGCATAAAGAAATATATTATCTAAAGAAATATCAAACTTTATTATAATTTTTATTATATTTTTTAATATATATTTTTGTATTATTGATTTATTTCTTAAAAACATGCAACATTAAAATATATATATAAACAAAAAAATCAAAAATTAAAAAAAAACCTTGTGGCATAAGTACTGCAAGGAACAAATAAAAGAGCTCACGGCATATGTACCACGAGCCTCAAACAGAAAAGCTCGCAGCAACACCTTAATTGGCACGAGGCTTCTTGTGCCGCGAGCTTCAATCAAAAGAGATTTACTTAAAGGAGCTCTTCAATTGAACAAGCCGCGAGCTCTAAAGTTAAGAGGTCGCGGCATGTCAAAAGCCTAATAGATATATTAGAAGAAGGAAGAGAACCGCAGCTTGTAAGTTTCAATACTAGAAAAACCCATTTATATATATATGAAAAAAAAGAGAACTACAGCTTGTGCTGCTAGTAAACAAAAGAAAAAACCAAAAAGTTGACATGTAGGCTAGCATTTATTTGTTTCTTTCACTTTAACTTGCCAACAAATAGAAGTTGACATGCCGGAGACTTAGTATCTTTTATTTGTTCTAGTGTTTCTCTTCCTATATTTCTTTGCCAGTTAAATGTTTCTATTAAAGGCTGCACATGCAAGAAATTCAAAATAAAATAATAGTTATATTTCAAAAACAAATAGAAGCATCAAAACAAGTTTTAACACAAAAAGTCAATTAAATAAAAATTTTTGCTATGTTTGCTTATCTTTTACACTTTTGCTTTTGAAATTTATATTTAGCGACAAATTATAAATCATGACTGGAAACAAATCCTTGTTTTAAGATGAATTTTTTTTTTTGCTTTTACTTACCAAGATAGTTTTCTTATGAAACATAAGTAATGCTTGTTCTAAGTTCTTTTTCTAAAATCAAACAATTTATTTATCTGCTTAAACATATATATACATAAAAAAAATTTCTCTTTCAATTAAAAAGCCTCATCACATGCATGAAAAATTTTCTTTTATCATATAAAAAAAATTTCATGTAAGGGGCAACAAGCAAAAGAAATTCAATTTTTTTAAAAGGCAAGAAAATGCAAATAAAAATAGGGAGAGAGAGTAAACAAGAAATTATAAGAAGAAGAAGAAGAATAACTTGCTTGCTCAAAAAAGAAAATTCGCAAAAGAACAGACCTTACTCTGAATTTTGTTTTGGTTGGAATTTGAATGAAGAAAATTATTCACAGTAAGTTCCATACTTATAGGCCAGATAGAATCAAGGTTTTTATGAAAAAGCTTAACTTTCCTTTTACAATTTGTATTTTGAAAATCTTATTCTATGAAAATATATTGTTATATAATCAATTAAATATTACACTTAACGGTAATATGTTATTACCTAAAGTATTACTACTTAAGGTGTTACTATCGGAGGCGTTATTGCATGGGGTGTTATAGTACAATATGTTATAGTATAAAATAAAACCTTTCCCTAAAGTAATGCATAAGAATTATTCTTAAATAAGAATTCTTATGTAAGGGGCAAAATGTAGATACTTGATTTTGGTTAATATCTATTCGCTAAAAAATTATTTTTACAAAATAATATTGTATAGAGAACAACTAAAATAAGTGAAGTCCTACTTCATGTAGAACAATTAGATCAAGTGAAACGCTACTTCAACGTAGAACAATTAGAATAAGTAAAGCATTACTCTATAAGGAACAACTAATTTTATTAGAATAATCACTTCACACGATAGCAGTGAAAGCAACACGGAATAAATGATAGGGTTCATGGGTTACTTTCATCTTGGGATGTTTCGAAGAATTCGGCTTGGTGGCTCAAATATGGAGATAGTTAAGAGATCTTCCCCTTAACCGTTTCCTGAAGTACAAGTGTTTCACTCTCCTACTTTGTTCTCGTATGCCTGTTCACATACACGTACTTCTCTTGTATCTGTTCATGTACAACTTCTTTTCTTGTACCTGTTCACGTATACCTTTTCTCAATTACCTTTTACTTGAGAACAAATCTTGCTATATCTAATTATAGTAACGATTACTCACATTAATGCTCTTCATAATAATGTAATTTATTAGGCACATTAAAACTTATTCTTGAGTAACCACCACGTTTAGCACTATATATAGAGCCTCATAATTCATTTAGCCGGGACTCTTTCCCCCAGGCTAACAGATGATCTTCTGGAGCTTCTCTATCTAAATTCTCTTTCTAATTCTCTTTTAATTGACTTTTACTTGCCACGATACTCAATACTTCAGGAACTATTCCAATCTTCCTCTCTGCCGCCTCCGACCCACCTTTTTACTTGTTTGCAACGCTTTCTCTCCTTATCACAAAAACCGCCTTTACACCTACAAATTATTTTTTGGCTATAAAGCTTCATTCTGTTGAGGCTGATGGAAATTGAGTAGTACTCCCAAATCCCAATCCGAAACAAACCCCAAACTTTCATCTATGGTTGAAGAAAACAGCCCTGTAAGCCAACACTCCGAAAAACATGCCCCAGCGTTAACCCATTTCCAAGGCCATTGGTGTCTATCTCAGCTTGTTCCAAATGTAATATCCTTCCAAAAACACTTCCAAGCTCTAGATGATGACATTATTTTAGCCAGCACGCCAAAAGCTGGAACGACATGGTTGAAAGCCTTGGCTTTCACCATCATGAACCACAACCGTTTCACTCTTTCCAACAGCCCCTTGAATTCATCAAACCCCAACGACCTTGTTCCCTACTTTGAAATGATGTTGTATAAGGATGGTCAAATCCCTGATTTCGCTGGCGTTTCATCGCCAAGGCTGTTTGCCACTCACCTTCCCTACCAAGCATTAGCTGAATCAATCAAACAATCGAATTCCCGAATTGTTTATATAGCTCGCAATCCTCTGGATGTCATTGTTTCGTTGTGGCATTTCATTACAAGTGAACCAGAGTGTGCTGATTGGAGTTTGGAGGAATGTTTCGAGCAATTTTGCAGAGGTGAAGATGCGTATGGACCCTTTTGGGATCATGTTCTAAGGTACTGGAAAGAATCCTTGGAGAAGCCAAACAAAGTTTTGTTTCTCAAGTACGAGGACATGAAGGAAAACCCAATACCTCATATAAGAAAGATGGCTGAATTCACGGGATTTCCATTTTCCATGGAGGAAGAGAAAGCTGGAGTCATTTAGGAAATAGCAAAGTTTTGCAGCTTGAGCAACCTAAAGGATTTGGAAGTGAACAAGACAGGAACCCTGGCAGCCTCAACACGTCAGACTAAATCTTTCTTTCGGAAAGGCGAGATGGGCGACTATATTAATTATCTCAGCCCTTCTGCAGTGGAACGATTCTGTAAGATCTTCGATGAAAAACTGAGTGGTTCTGGCTTGACCTTTAAAATGTCTTTGTCAGGATAAAACTTGGTTAAGGAAACCGTGTAAAATAAGGATGGGCATGAAGGTTGTGTCCACTTGCCCAAAGCACTATTAGTCTTATGGAATAAATGGTTTTGGGCTAGATTGTAATCAATAATCTCTTATCTGTGCTTGGTTTCGTTTGCAACATGTGTTTCCATCTTGCTTGGGTTTTATAATGCAAGTTAGCTTGAAACTCTTTGATTCTTCTGTGATATACTTGATTTTGGTCAACACAAAGCAGTTGTCTTTCATCATTGTTAAATAAATTACAGAATGAAACAAGAAAAAGAAATAAACTTTAAAAAAATGGCTTTACGGAGACTAAAACAATTGTTTTAAGGCTTATTTGTCTCTAAGATACGATAAAGCCTCAAAATTCTCTGATTAGTTAGAATTAGTGAAAATGATTTGGTAAAAAATATTTTTTTCTATAAATTCTTTGGTGAACAAGTACAATTTTTCATTTTACGAGCAAACATAATTTTTCATAATTAAGTTAATTTAATTTATAAAAATTAAAATAATTTACCATCAACATTAAGTATTGATCTATCAAGATTATTTCAATGAACTTTTTTTTTTTTCTAATGTGAACTAGAAAGAGCCAACTCGATTCAGAATTTAAATATGAAACCTCTAAACTGAAAATCTCAACTTCTAATTGTAAAACTCTTATGTGCTTCTTGGATAACTAAAATTTTACAAGAGTAATTGTTGGAATGCTATAGCACGACTTGACTAACCAATCCTTGTCGTACTCTTAAGCCATTGATTTCGACCTTCCAATATGTCGTACTCTTGGTATAAAACTTAATAAATATATTAGAAATTTATTATAAATAAAATTATATTACTACAATTATCTAATTACGACCAAAATATTATATAAGTGTTCACCACTTGTAAGTGTAAGTTCATAATACACTTTACATAATTCATGAGTTTGATCGAAGCATTATGATGAAATAATTGTAGGTGATATGGTTTTGATTAAAAAAAATTGAAATTGCTAATTTAGGAAACTTTAAACAAATAATCAATTTCAAAAATTATTATAAATTCTCGTAATATCGAAAACATAATTAAAACAAAAAAAAAAAACAAGTGATGACAATTTAAAAAATTGCTTAGAATTTCACAACGTGATTAAATTGAGCAATCTAACTGTTTCTGTAGAACATCTTCTACAAATTTCATGGATTTTTTTGTTTGTTTAGAATCCATGATACTGCCACCCTCGAATCAGACACAATGGAATCATGGTTGTATTTAGGATCAATCTGCACATATTTCAAAGGTTTCATATGCCCTAAAAAGCAACCAAAAATCAATATCGAAGCCCGACATTTAGCATCACATTATTGAAGCACCCCTGTCCACAGGCTCTCTCGTCATAGTTGCCAGCTGGCCCTTCCCTTGTCCTGCTTTAATTCATAGCAAATCACACGGTTCATATCTTAGCCCAAGCTCGTCCCCTTCTCTCCAGCCTTGTCCCACCGTATGAACGAGGCATACGCACCCGTGAAGCACCCACTTTCTCTGCCTTTCCCTGGTCCATGTGCAACAGAGAGGCCTCGTCTGCCATATCAGAAACAGCAGACCACTAAAGATTCCTTTTCCCTTGCTCCATACTTCCTCCACACTCCAACCTTCCATCCCATACCCGCCAGCCTTCTTGTCTTTTTCATCGGTGACGTAGATAGTCTAATAGTCTAATAAGTAATTTTAATATTTAATTTTTTATTTATTATTTAGTATTTAAGGTTTTTATTTTATTTTATTTTATTTAGATGGTAGGTAAATATAAATTTAAGAATTTACTTTTTTTGTATTTCAAGAAAGTCTAGGGTAGCATACTTTCTTATTTTAATTTACTTTACTTACACTCAAAGTTTAAGTCAAATAAAATTAGACTATTATAAATAACACCATTAAACTTAGTTTTTAGAGAACTTAATTAATTGAATTATTGAATGATATTATATTTTTTGCCAAATTTTGAGTGTAAGTTTTTGTATTTGAAACTTGGTTATCAATTTTAAAGGCTTTGTTGAGTGCTAGTATTTATTTTCATGTTAACTTGCTGCATTAGTTGGTATAAAAATGGAAAAACTCACCCAATCTAATGGTAGGTGACCCAGCTATGGTAGGTGATGGTACTCATGGTGAAAATCATGGAATTGAGGCTTCACAATCTGCAGTGCAAGATCAAGGGGTGGCCCTGAGAGTTTTGGAGCAACAAATGGATCTCAAATTCCAACGTTTAGAACAATACTTTGAATAAATTGTAGATCGATTTGATGCTCTAGGTGTAGATGCCAACAAAAATCGAAATGACGAAAGGCCATGTACCGGAGATGATGTAGCTCATGGATAGCCACGTATATCACAGACCATAGCCCCAGCTATGTCTAATAGCCTATCGACGACCCGAAAATTCTCTAGCTAGAGCTCACTCGTGCACGAGGGTCATACTTATCCAATGTGACATCCGACTTATTCTCGAATCTCTTAGTAAAATAAAACTATTCCAAAAATTGTGTTATGCCCTTGAAATCTCATTTCAAAATTCCTCCAAAGCATTCAATATAGGGTATGATGAAATTTATTATCATTTCCTTAAAATAAAATTTGTACAAGAATTTTGAAACGACAATTCGCATGACAAGTAAACATTATAATTATGAATGCACACCGCACAAATATAAGGCACACTTTTCTTTGATATAAATCATCTTGAAAAGCTTGTTTCTCGGTTTAAAACACTTTATGTATAATCCATATATATATTCAAAACATATTTAAAAATCATAGCTATCACGACCCGGAACTCCCATCGAGCCCGTGACAACCGTCGCAACGTCCCGATAGGCACTCATTACCCCGAATGTTGATCGGAACCCCGCAAGGCTTAGCATCAGCTTCCGCATCTCCCCAGTGAGCGACAGTTATTAAATCTTGCATTTCAAGAAATCATAAGTCGTTTCCAAATCAAAATAATAAAATATTATTTTCTAGCTCACAGGGGTATTTTCGTCATTTTTCTCGATAATACCGAAACTTGCCAAAAACATGGTGTAAAAGCTAAATATGTTCATACATATTTTAAATTAGATAACTAAAGTATAAAATTACTTTTACAATGACACGTGGGCCCTCAACTAACCAATAAGATGCGAGTCTGTGAATCTATAATTTTGACAATGCAAGGCTAACTGAAGTCCTTGATGCAATCGGCTATCTACCGGCTATCCCGAACCTGAAATGTGGGGAATTGAGGGTGGTGAGATTATAAAATCTCAGTGAGTAAACAAACACCATCTAAACTACCTAAAGGCGAGTAAATGGAGACAATTAAAAAATAATTAACTTCA
>NC_030859.1:17823471-17930749 GCF_000208745.1 Theobroma cacao | reverse complement strand
TGAAAAATTGCCCATAGACATATTTTTCATCCCTTATACTCATACCATTCTCCAATTTGTCAAATTTGATCTAAATTCTCTCAAAATCTCAAATTTTGTCCGTGGATGGAAAAATTACGATTTTGCCCCTACACTCCAGAAATCACCGGAATTAAACTTTTTCACTGCCAAACCCTCAAATTATACTTCAATACTCAAATCATACTCCAATAAGTTAAATGGGGCCAAAAAAAATATTTTCTAAAAATTCTCATTTTGTCCCCAAGTGGCAAATGATCATTTTGCCATTGGATAGTGAAAATTTCGGTTAGACTCCAAATTGATTATCGAACTCCGAATTACCATTTTGAGTCATCCCTGAACTGTGAAACTCTTAATTTCACCTCAAATTTCCTATTTGAACTAGTTCGAGGCTTAATCGACTTAATGGTACCATTATGGGCAATATCATCTTTTAACGATTCCTCGAACTTCCTAAACATGCAAACATTCTATTGAGCATGTAAATGACGTCGTAATTATTTTATAGAACATGGTTTGACAATAGCAACCACAACTTTCCTAGATTTCTACCAGCTCATACTTTTTCACAATTTTTACATGTAAAATAAATTATACACAAATAAATATATAGATATAGTTATGGAAATTTTTAAAATAGGCATCCCCTACTCACCTCGAAATAGCGAGATACTACATCGCTATTTCTACTTGCCGATCGCTCGTCATTTCCTCTGACACGTCACTATAATGCACTATCTTTACATTAGCACTTCCAAATTGAGCTAAGTTGGCCTAATTCTCTACTTTTTTTTTTGGACCTTTCTTTCCTTGTTGATATTGGACCCTTCTCATGGGCTCTTTCTACTTCTCCTTATTGGGCTATGCCCACTCTTTTTTTTTTTATTTCATTCATTCATCATTTTATTTTTATTCTTTTTTTTTCTTCTCTCTTTTTCCTTTCTTTTCCTTCTTTCTCTCTCCTTTTCCAGCCGATCGGCCTTTCCCTCCTCTTCACTTGCACTGCTCGATTGGCCTTCTCTCTCTTAAAATCAGCTTCACAACCTCTCCTACCTCCCTAAAAAACCGGCAGCACAAAGCCCCCTTTGTCCTTCACAATCCGGCAGCAAACAACCTCTATTTTTCCTGCACAAATCGACAGCACAAAGCTCCCTTTGTCCTTCACAATCTGATAGCAAATAGCCTCCACTTTTCCTACACAAACCAACAGCAACACAACCTCTCTTTCTCACCCTCCTACTGCCATTTTTCTACTCTATCACCAGCACTCTTTCTCCCTTTTCTTTGCCTCATAAATGACACTCTCCAATTGCCATTTTTTGCTCTCTCACCAGCACTCTTTCTCTCCTTTCCTTGGTGCTTCTTCAGCCAACCTTATCCCTCTTTTTGCTCTTAAAATGTATGTTCTTCTCGGGAGGAGAAAGACAACAATTTTATTTGATATTAATTTCACATGTGGGGGACAAGTTGGACAAATCAATGTACTTGTCAACTAATTTTTTTGCCTTGATGGCTTTACATTCAGCTGGCCCCTACCATCATTTCTTTTTCTTCTCTTTGTCCACTTTCATCGGCTTAACCCTTAATCCATCCATTTTTTTTATTTGTTGACTTTTCTTGCACTTTCCTTCAAGTATTGATCACATGACCATTTATCCTCATTTTGCTGTTTATTTTTTCTTCTTTATCTTTCTCATTTAGTGCATGTTTGGCCTATTTTTTTTTTCAGCTTATCTATTTCTTAAAAGTAAAAGCCAGGTCAAATATGATTTTTTAAAAAGATTTTAAAAAAAAGCAAGTTTTTTTTTTAAGAACAAATTTTTTAAAAAAAGAGCTTAAAAAAAACCTCAAAGGAGGAGCTTTTTCTTCTCTTCTTTTAAAAACACATTAATTTTCAGGAAATACCCCTCTCTTAATTAATCTCTTTCTCCTCTCCGTCCCTTTACAAATTATCACTCTTCAACATAAATCACTATTTTCCTCTTTTTTACCTCTCTCTACAAAAACTAATAAAAGAAAAAAGACCTAACAACAAAATATCAAAATCTAGAATTTTTTTGTTCTTAAAAAGATTAAGAGAAAAAAAATCTAAAATTCAAAATTGCATTCAAATAGTATTTAAAGATTTTCTTTCTTTATCGCCAAAAAAGATTTTAATATTAAATACACCGTTTCCTCTTTTCTCTTTATTTTTTGGGGAATTGAAGCATCATGGTCCGATTGCTTGTTGATCAACAAAAATCTAATACTATTGCTACTATATAAGTTTGAAAATTATTTCTTTTTTTATTGATTTCTTCGATTTTAACATATGAAATTATATACAAACTTGAAGCATTACATTATAGCTTATTAAGTGATTAAAGATTGCGTGAATACCCTTTATGGTAATTTTAACCGAAATTAGAGCTTATATAATTTATTTTGTTAAACAGTTTACCAAACAACTTTTGTTTAATTTTAAAAGCTATTATTTTTAATAAGAGCTTACTAGTAGCTTTTAAGTTAAAAAAAAACTAGGCCAAACATGCTCTTATTTATTCTTTTATTCTTTTACCCTTTACACTATTTTTACTTTATATTTTATTTATTATTTCATGATCCCATCCAAACCACGTTCACCCCATTTTATTCTTTCAACATTTTATCACCATTGCCTCAATCAAAGTAACCACATTCACCCAATTTTATTCTTTCAACATTTTATCACCATTGCCTCAATCAAAGTTCAGACAATTAGTTTTAATTTTTATTTTTTATTCACCAGAACTTTCATCTTTATAATTTGGTCCTTTCAACATTTATTAAATTTCAATTTCTTTCTATCTTTCTTCCTTCACGCGTATCCAATAAAAATATCGAAGTTGTGCTTCAACGCTGTATTACAATAATATTTAAATATTTACTTACCACGCTAGTTTGATTTAATAAAATCATGCTGTATAATTACCATCATTTTTCTCCAAAATTCTTTCTTACTTTTTCTCCCCCACTTAAATTAGTCATATTTTCTTCTTTCGGACTAATTTTCGTGATTAATAAAGTATTAATATTTTAATATTATTTTATTTATAAAATAATATTTTATTCTAAGATATTTTCTTCGCTCGAAACCGCTCTTCGACACTTAAATTTACATCAGTAACCCTTCGTCCTATTAAGATGGTTACCTTGACTACTATACGAAGATATGGGATGTTACAACTTAGCTGAAAGCACCTGTTTTGGCCATCGTCAACCACACTCGTTTCTCACTCTCCAACAGCCCTTTGAACTGGGCAAACCCTCATAACCTTGTTCCATTTTTGGAGTTGACTTTGTATGCCGGAGATGGGATTCCGGATCTTACTAGTATTCCATGCCGAAGGTTGTTTGCCACACACCTTCCTTATGCAGCTTTAGCAGAATCAATCAAACAAGGAAAAAGCCGAATTGTCTATATAACTCGCAATCCTTTAGATGTCATCGTTTCTTTTTGGCACTTTAATATAAGCATTCCCGGGCTTGCGGATTGGCCGTTGGAGGAGTGTTTTGAGATGTTTTGTCGAGGTGAGGAATTGTTTGGGCCCTTTTGGGATCATGCCTTAGGGTATTGGAAGGAGAGCTTGGAGAAAGCACACAAAGTACTGTTTCTCAGGTACGAAGACTTGAAGGAAGACCCAATACTGCAAATAAAGAGGATTGCAGAGTTCATAGCCCTTCCTTTTTCTGATGAGGAGGAGACAGCGGGTGTCATTGAAGATAGCAAAGTTTTGTAGCTTGAGAAATTTAAAGGATTTGAAAGCGAACAAGATTGGAAAATTCCAAGGTTTCCAAATTGAATATAAGTTCCTTTTTAGGAAAGGCGAGGTAGGTGACCATGTTAATTATCTCAGTCCATCAGCAATTGATCGATTCAGTAAAATTATAGAAGAAAAACTGAGTGGATCCGGTTTGTCGTTCACTATATCTTGCTAGATTTTAATGACACTGATTGCAGAGATCAAATTTAACATACATTTAGGGAGGTTAATGCAGTAGGGGGACTCATCAGCAAAATTTTATGTGGATGTGACATACATGTTCTTTGCTTGGTGTCGGTTGTGCTTGAATCAGTATGTTCATTGTATGGGTGCAAGGACTGTTTTCCTATTTGTTTATTGTTGTCATTGTTAGTATGGATGACTATGTCAGTTGGGTGTTCGTGTAGGCGCTTGTTGATGTATTTCCGCATCTATTACTTTCTTTTAACAGACAATATGTACAATGTTTTATCAATGATTATGGTAAAATTTTCTTTGGCTGAGAAAAAAGATTAAGAACTTACGAGAAATTTGGATAATCTTAGTAATTAATGGATTATGGGCCTTGTCACATAGCTTGGAACTTCGAAATGAAACATTTTTATTTAACTTATCTTTTATGAGGAGAAATAGACAACTGAGACAACAAAGTTTGTCAGCCCTTCTTTACCATCTCTCCACATGGAGCAAGTTTTTACAATGGAAGAGAAAAAACCAATTTTAACCCATGTGCCATTCAAACAGAAAAAGTTTGCTCCCTCCCTTCATCTTACTAAATAGTTGTTTCAAATGACTTTTAATAAGTAGATAGTTTTTTTCCTATAAATTGCATGGATAATAAAAATGATACCATGCAAAAATTCCCATATATATCCACTTCTCTCACCAGCTCACATCATTTTTTTTATTTTTATTTTTTTGTTATTATAGTTTTTACTCAATACGATTTTCATTTTATAATGCGATTTCATATCAAAACTAACTGTAATTGTTCAATTTCTCCCTATGTTCATATGTTTGGAGTAAATCAAGACGAGCTGCTTCCATTTTTTTCCTTTGGGTATTGATATTTTAGAATATGACCGTATCCTTTATATTGCTTTCAATTCAGAATTTTGTGGTTTCCTTCCTTTTACAAAATTTTTGTCTCTTTTTTCTTTTTCATCGTTATTTATTAGAGTTACAAATATAACTCTTGGGTATCTATTTGTTTGTACTTATTATTCACTTTTTGCACATGTAGATTCTTCATAAATAAAATAATCATAGAGAAAAATTGACTCTTCAGTTCTTTAATAACCTTATTTTAATGTTTAAAAGGATTTTTTCATTTTCGGAAAAACATAAATTTGCTTAATGTTTTAATTTTATATTCGTTTGTTGAGATTGTTGAGAGTGGGAAAGAATGATTAATTTTGGATTTTTTTTGAAAATATTAATTTTGAATATTAATATGTTTGTTAAAGGGCAAACTTATAAAAAATTATTTTATGATGAGTTATTATCTTATGATGAGTAGGGCTGAATTTTTACATTATCATTTAAATTATTGTCTGCTGTTTATATTTTCTTTTTCTTGTGATAATTATTTTAACAAATTATTACTTTACACAAATGGTCTCATAATAAAAATAGTTCTTATAACAATAAGAAATGATGGAATTTTACCTATACTTTGGAGAGTAAGTTATGTAATTGGTTATTTTTATGCATACTTTTAGAGAAGTTAACGCTTATTAGAGATTTTGTTGCTATAATTGGAGTTGATAAGGTAGAGAATGTTTTATACGAGGTGGTAGTTTGAATTGTGATTGGGAGTTTTTCTTAGGAAGCTAAGTTATGGTCTAAATTCAAATTTTTTGGGCAGTGCTTTTGCTTTTGTAATTGTACAGGACTTTTCCACACCGAAACTATAATTCTTATACCAAGAGAAGTATTTTACTATCATAGTTCAAGGCTTCTTATGATAAATTAGTTTTTTGATGATTAATAAAATTCTTTGTTTTTTGAAAAAAAAAAAAGAGATAAACAAGCACCGATGATATAAGAAATTGCTTACGGCTTCAAGCAAATATTTGAGCTTTCTCTTTTATTGGCTGTCAAAATTATTGATTTTCAAATCATTTACTTAGTCATTTATTATCGAGGCATATGAACTCTAAAATAAATTTACACTACAAAGAAACAGGTCTTTATCGACGAATATCACCAAATATCGTCCAGTTAAGCTTTTGACGAATTGAATGCTTTACTGACTGAATATTCTGTTACCAATGTAATTACTTTAATCGAAGACTATATTTTCAACTAAAAACCAACGAAAATTTTCATCGATAATTTAGAATACGATGGATTTTAAACTTACCCATAAAAATTCGGTCATTAAAGATAATTAGTAGTGTATTGTTTCAGCAAGCTTTGGTAACTAATTACTCCCTCCATTATTAAAATTATTAGGTATATCATGACATGACAATTATAATTAAAGTTTAAAGGTGAATTCCTAAATGTTCACTTGATAATTTTTAATTACATATCGTATCTTTGACGAGACGAGAGTAATTCTTTAATAATTTCTCAACCATTTCACATTTTTACCCATATTTTCTTTTCTTAAAATTTATGTATTCTTTTCTTTGTGTTTTTAAACTCTGAATTCTCCTATTTTTTATATTTCATATGAAATTATTTTTATTTTTTTTACTTCTTAATATTAAAAAAAATTAAAAATTTGATTTCCATATCAAGTCAAACTTTGAACTAACAACAGTGGAAGGTGGGAGTATAAGTTTCTTGAACTCGCCTCTTCTTTTATTGCATTTTTATTGAAAAAAGTGAATATTATCAGAACATTGGTTGTTGGCTTGGGCATTGTATTATCAATGCTGGTGAGAAAGAAATCATTCTTCAATGGCCATTGTAATTAATTTTTTTTCTTTCAAGAATATTTGAATGATTAAAATTTAAGAATATTTTAACTTTAAAAGTTTTAAATCCAATCTTGTGATAGAAATGATTAGATTTTATGAGATAAAAAATAAATTATTTATTTTTATTTAATGTCGAGAAAACCAGGTGAGACTGCACGAGCATCACATGGACCCTCGAGAGTTGACTAACCACTTTTATTTTATATTAAAGAAAAGCATGACTTAACAAAAAATAAAAGAACAAGATTTTATGGATATTAATAAAATCACCAACACTATGTGATAGGTTTAATACCTAATGCCATGTTTTATTATAACTCATTCACAAATTATATTGTATTTATGTTTTTCTTATCGTTTAAAATCAATTTTTATATTTTATTTAAAAGAACAATCTTTATGATATCTTACTATTTTAATATTTTATTCATTGGATACATTATGACTATCAACTTTAAGGACAAAATTTTTGACTCATTTATTTGGCCCATTTGAACAAAACTTTTTCAAACTATTTATTATTTTCTATTTTTTTCACAATCTGAATAATATAATTTTATTATAAAATATAGCAACCCAAGGATGTGGCTAGTATCCTACTTTCAGCAATATATCATAAAACAATAACATATATGACGTGTGAAAAATTGAACAGCCGAGTATGAATATCATTGCTTTTCTCTTCTTTTTTCTTGGCTGGTGAACCCCATAAGTTGAGCTGCAACAAAAGCAAACCTTGTTTAAACACTTGAAATTATGGAAGGAGAGCAGTCCCATGAAAACCATCCTCCCTCTTCGATCGTTGAAGGAGACGATGACGTCATTGTTGCTAGCAAGCCCAAAGCTGGCACAGTTTGGCTGAAAGCACTTGCTTTCACCATAGTCAACCGTACTCGTTATTCGCTCTCCAACAACCTCTTGAACTCAGCAATTTCTTATAACCTTGTACCATTTGTGGAGATTACACTGTATGGTCAGGATCAAATTCCTGATCTTACTAGTATTCCACCCCCAAGGTTGTTTGCCACCCACCTTTCTTATTCAGTATTACCAGAATCAATGAAACAGGGAAATAGCCAAATTGTCTATGTGACTCGTAATCTTTTGTTTTTTTTTTGGAAAAGTGGTTTATATTAACCTCAATGCCAATATGTCATTTCGAGTCTTTAGCTAATTAGATTGCAAAAGACTCTCATGATATAAACGTCGGTGAGGGTGAAAAAAATCTGTACAATTTCCAAAGTGAACCAGCTACTCAACAGAATCTCGATAGCATCACTTGACATAGGACCTATTGTGTTAACCCAAATCAAAAAGGAACAATTTTGCTTATGAACAAGGCCATGACAGCCTAAACAAAACATTCGGCCATTAATTTTTCAAGGCAAAGTCACCTAAAACTACTACCTATCGGAACCAAACAGCATGAAGCACCTTAAAATCTCACAAAAGCAACCTGAGTCAACTGAGCAGCCCGTCAGCAGCAGCATCCTTTCGCAGGCCCACATCCTAGACTCCTCGTTAACCTTCCCAAGAGACCACCACCAGAAGCAAAGGAAGTCTTCAAAACAAAACCAGCTCCACACTACAAAGCTTTGTCTATCACAACAGCAACCGGCTCAACAGTTCAGCCACCAATAAAGGGAAACCCCACAGCTCCTAAAGAAGCAAAGCCACCAGCCGCCACGAAGACGACCTCCGAAGCAATACCAAACAAACGCAGCCAACCTAAAAAGCAGCCTTGACACTCCTCAGTTTGGCCCCCAAAAGCATCACAACCCCACCCCCATTAAATTGTCCTCAAGGATCGTCAATGGCACCCTCATCACCACACCGCCAAAGTCTTCCTGCATCCACGAAGCCAAAACAAAAAAAAAAAGAAAAAAGATTGTGCACTTGGACCAAACCTGTTAGGAACGGCATAATTAGAGCATCAATGCAGCGGAATAAAAAAAATTGAAATAAAATAAAAACCATACCTCTTACCTTTGGATCACCTTAATTGTTTAATGCAAAGTTAAGCAGCACATAAAATCAGAAAAAGTTTTACATTTCCAGGTGATGTTATAATCAAATAGATTCCTTTTGGTGACAAAACGTGAACACCTTTTGTGTGAAAGAATTTTAGCCACTCAATCGCTTGACCTCCAATGTTGCACACACGATTACAAAGGATCCTTCTCAAGGAGAGAGCTTTATGCCACAGGCTTGTGCTAACAAGTGAACAACGATTTGTCCTCTTTTCTTCTTTAATTTCTAGCAAAGAATCAAAGGAGAAGTTTTCAAAAAAAAAAAAATTCTTAAGAATGGCGGCACTCAAGAGAAAAACCTTTTTTTTCTTTTTTTTCTCTCTATAGAAAAGAGTGGCTATAATGTGATATTTATATCTAGGTTCAACTCATTAATATTTGCAAAATAGGTCCTTAATATTATAACAATTACAATATTTAACAAATACCTAATTGAACTCTTTTAATTGTAGTAGTTAAAACCTAGAATTTGATTTAAGTCTAACTTAAATCATCACATTCTCAATTTAATCCAAATTGCAACCTTTGTGTGTGACTCATTAAGTTCCTAACATGTTGGCAATGAAATTGAATTATAATATTATTAATTAATTAATTAATTAATTGTATTCAATTTTAAATTAACGAATTCAATTCCATAGACCATGATTAGTATCTAGCAATGCATCATGGCCACCCAATTGATAGGAGAGTCAAAGGATTCTTTGACAACCTTTTAATGTATAGTTTTTTAGTGTAATTCATTCCCTCATCATATATCTCAGAGATGATAAGAATTTGGTGTAGTGCCTACTCTTATTAACCTTCCTATTTGTTCTTCTAGTTAGATCATTAGCTTTATAAAGACTCATGAAACTCATTTCATAATCTCCTAATCACCTTGGCAAAGGATTTGATTAAGATGATGTCAACCAAGAACTAATAAGATGTTTCCCCTTGAATCACTTGGGGTGATGATTCCTATCTTGACCACTCATTTGCCTTCATGTGCTTCATACTATACCCAAAAACATCCTGTTTTGGCATCTTTGGTTAGGCACCCATAAGGATGAAATTAAAGTATAGTACTTGACTTACAAGACAACCTGGTGTCTCAAGTCTAGGGAGTAGTTACACAATTGACACATGAGAAGTATTGTATAAACACTTGAGTGAGGTGCCAAATGCACTTCTCATGGTAGGTCATGTTCAGTAAACTAGCTCTCTTATGGCAAGCACCCACATGCTAGCTCCAAGTATTTTTATACTTCAACCGATGAGAGCGATTGTTTACTTCACAAGTAAAGAACATAACATGTGCTAATCTCAATAATAAAATGATTAGGAACTTTTAGTAACAATGCTTTGATGCATAAGGATCTCATAATTGTATTTTAATACAATTCCTTTGCAAGGCATGTATAGTTCCATGGGCTTTATCTGCATAAGTACAAAAAGTAATTAAATAACAAACTTATGGATAAAGAACTACCTCAATGTTATTATGAATAACAAAATGTCATACATGAATATCTCAAAATTGCAATTCCCATACTACCACAGATTAGCTTGTAAGGCTTATTCTAACAAAACCAACACCTTCCCTCATTTGCAACCAAAAGCCACCTCAGAAAACCACAACAACCACTTGAAAATACATCACAAAGCAAAGAAGGCAACAGAAAAGCAAAGTACAACGGCAACAAAAAGGCAACTCACATAGAATAAGACACCAAAGCACACCTCATGACAATGGCAGAATCACAAGGCAATAGACAAACAACCCATATAGGCACCAGAAAGTTAGTGCAAAAAGGATAAGAGCCAGAAGACTACAACACCTGATGAAAATGTAGCATAATTAATTAAATTACTTTTTTCCTATATTTTTCTCTTTTACGATTCTCTTTTTTCCTTTGTTCATTTTCCTTCTTTTCTCTCTTTTTTCCTTTTTTTCACACTTTCTTTCTTTTTTTTTTTGCTCCTCTTTTTAACCCAAATTGTTTTTTGTTTTTTGTTTTTTTTTTTACACCTACTTGCTTAAAATCTTTGCTAAACTTGCACATACCCTTCCCCAAATGAATCCCAATTGGTGCTTAAACCCAAGGGCATAGCTAGCCAATTTTTATTGGGGGGCCCAAGACAAAAAAATAAGAGTTAAAAATTTTAAAAACTAATATGTTGAATTTAACCAATAATCAAAAGATTGATAATAGAAAATAATTTTATGTAACATGTAAATCAAGAAAAAAAAGACTTATAATAATCTTTTAAGAAAGTTGCGCTCGATTTCTTGAATTTAAATTCATTTATTATTAATTATGTACTGAAAAATATATATTTCTTTAATATTGAGTCTTGAACATTTTGATTCACATTACTCTTGTTCATGAGTTGAAACATTGAGGCTTGGTGGCTCAAATATGGGAGAATAATCTAAATGATTTATATATTTTCCTTTAAAGAATTTGTCAATTGTTTTTAAGTTACTCATACTTTAATCAAATTTGAGAAAAAAAATTAATATAGTCAACTTCCAATATTCTTATTTTATTTCTATTCGAACTTATAATACTAAATATAAAACTATAATACATAAAATATAAATAGTTAAATATGATATACAGGATTAATAATTTCCTCATATATAAACAAGATTGTTTAAAGACTATATATTCAAAATAATTTCCTTTCAACTAAATATAAAATGTAAAGTATATAAAAAAGATATAGTCAAGATAATTTCCTTTTACATAATCAAGATTAATAAAAAAAATGATACGATGATGAAATTTTAAGCAACAATGCAACACTATAACTTAGATTTGAGAACTATTTATTAATTTATTAATTTTTAAAGATTAAAATGATAAAAATAAAATTCACATAATAGGAAAACGTAAAACATAGCAAATAGAAGATAGAACCCATATATGACATAACAAAAAAAAAATATGGTTGACGGTTTATAGAAATTTAAAGAAAATCTATAGAAATTTTGAACATATAAGCAAATAGTGTAAACAAATACAAATAAAAATAATAATATAAATTAAAAGAAGAAAACAAAAAAAATTAAAATTGAGTGAGGCATGTTAGATTATTTTTATTATTCTTTATTTGTATTAATTATTAAATGAAAAATTATTTTGAGGGGACCCATTAAGAGATTATATTAAAATTTTTATATGGTATAAAAATTTTTTTTAAAATTTTGAGAGGGCGATGAAAGAGGTTCCACCCCTGCTTAAACCTAACAAACAAGACAACACTTGTTTATACCTTAGTTAAGCATAGCACAAGAAAGCCAACCCTACCCCTCCTTTCAAAAGAAGTGCTCACAAAGAAAAATAAAATGAAGGAGATCCCAAAAAAAGTCAAGCAGTGGAGTGAGCAAAGCAAATGCTCAACACTCCCTGCCAACTTAATCCCACGAGTCAAAACAACCAATAAGCATTCCACCCATCAAAAACCTCACAAGATTTTCTACCTTAATCATTTCCTTAACCAAAAACCCCTCATACATTCCCTAGAGCCAAAGTGGCATAAGGTATTAAAACTTGCATCCCATACTAGAACAAGAGCAAACTTCCACATTTTTTAACTACCTGATGGAAAACGTTTGAAGGCAAAACCTTTCTATATCACATCATCATCTTTTTCATTTTGTTTCTTTTTTACATTTTCTTAGAGGCATAGATTTTCCTGATTGGCCGTTGGAGGAATGTTTTGAGATGTTCCATTTAGGGGTGGAAGGGTTTGGATCCTTTTCGGATCGTGCCTGAGGGTATTGGAAGGAGAGTTTGGAGAAACCCCACAAAGTACTATTTTTAAGGTGTGGGCAGGAAAGAGCAAAGTTCATAGGCTTTCCTTTCTCTTTCGAGGAAGAAAGAATAGGGGCCATTGAAGAAATAGCAAAGTTTTGTAACTTGAGCAATATGAAAGATTTGATGGGCAACAAGATTGAATGTTAAAAAGGGTACACATCCAATCTAAGCAATTTTTGAGGAAAGGTGAGGTAGGTGACCACATTAATTACCTTAGTCCATTAGCAATTGAACGTTTTAGTAAGGTTCTTGAAGACAAACTAAGTGGATTTGGTCTGGCATTTGATTTGCCTTGCTAAGTTCTTTGATCACCTTGTAAATTGTAGTTGAAGCTATCAGTGAGCATGATCATCATCTCCATGCATAGGTTGGTCGTTGATTGTTTTTCTCTTGTTGGTACTTTTTCTTGCTTTTTACATTCTATGTTACATCGTTCATATTGTTGGTGTATTTTCAAAATCAAAGGTTATGTCACATAATGAAATATTATCTTAACTCAAAGGTTATGTCACATAAAGTGATATAGTGTGACTATTGGATTGTAGGTAGGTTTTTCATGTGAATGGTTATATCTCTTGGTAAAATGACATCCAAAGGTTATGAGATAAATTGAAAAAAAATACCACAACTCAAAAGTTTAAATATGAAAAGTTATCATTTCAAATTATAGCTTAAAGATTATGTTTTATGGAATGAATGGTTGTCCTTTCATAAGATGATTATTGAAACAATATCGTTATCCAAAAGTTGTCTTGCAAAATGTAAAGATGTCTTTTAGACAAAATAGTGCCTTGATGAAAGGGTTGTGTCCTTGAAGAAGAGACACTTGCAAGCCTATATAAAGGACTTGTTGCCAACCATTTTGATACACCAAAAACAAATAAAATATTAGCAAAAAAATCAAGAGCAATAAAAGTGTTATGTTCTGAAATTAAGTATAAACACTTAAGTTCCAATCATCTATTAAAGGAATTCAAATTCTTTATAATCTACTTGTTATAGAAAGTAAGCTCTAAGGCCGAACAACTTTGCAAACCTCCGGGTGTATCTAACAATCTACTCTTGTAATGTGCAAAGACGAAGTTAGGCGTTGGCTTCATTGTATCTCTAAAGCTATTCGCATAATTCCCTTTTTACATACCGAGTGGTGGGGGCAAAATAAGTCTTAAAAATAGCATCTATTAAAAGGTTCACCTTAAAGTCAATTTTTTCGATTCTTTGAATTCCATCTAAACCTCATTTGTACCAACAATTTTAAGACTTATTTTTTTGTGGAATTGGAATTTAAAATGACTTCACTAAAAAAGATGGCTACCAACATTGCCAAGCTAGACCGTGTCGAGAGAGGAAACTTTATTCGTTGGAAAAAGTTAGATCAGTTTGATGTTAACAAAGAAAAATCTATGGACCAGATTTATTTATGGAAAAATGGTTCTACATTGGATTATAAGATAAGTATTCTTTCCTTACTTAATATGAATGTATTGTGTGTGATATGCATAATAAACGCATATCGGTTGGAAAAAAGTATTTTCACATGCATATGTGATCATTTTGTTATGGATCAATTTTATGAGCTTGAATGCATACTTAATAACTTTAGACAATATAATCTTAAAATAGACAAAGCTATTGTGGTGTCTTCTATAATTGATAAACTTCCCCTTTGATGGAGAGATACTAAGATAACTGTAAAACATAAGAAAAAAGATATGTCTCTCAAGGACCTTGGTAATCATCCTCAAATAGAAGAAGATTATTGCAATCAAGAAAAAGTCAAGCAAGATGAAAAGAAAAGGATTCGAATGGAAAGAATCTTGAGACTTCAAAGGTCCATATAATGGAACACAAATCATCAAACAAGCCAATTTTATACAATAAAAGAAAACATTCCATTGATATAAATAACAAAAGTCATAAGATCAAAAGAAACAAAAAGGGTCCATGTTTTGGACAATTTAAGACAGAATGTAGACTTTTGAAGTACAAGACACAAGGTGTGAACAATAACAGGTTTGTTGCTACGGTTTTCAAGGTCAATTTTCTCCAAGATGATGGAGCATGGTGGGTTAACACTAGTGCAACTAATCATGTATGCAAGGACAAGAGTTTTTTCAAGACTTTGGAAGCAGACAATGATGGAACCGTGTTGTACATGGGAAATTCCTCCACTACACAAGTGAAAGGAAAAGGCACCGTGAAACTCATGTTTACTTTTAGAAAAATACTTGTACTAAGCAATGTCTATGTGTACCAGAAGTTAGAAGAATCTTTTGTCTGGTGGTTTGTTGAATAAGTATGACTTCAAATTAGTTTTTGAAGCAGATAAGTTTATCCTTACAAAAGGTGGATAATATGTGGGAAGTGGATATTTTTGTGAAAACATGTTCAAACTTAATATTAATAAGAATATTACTAATTCTACTTATATTAATGTCTTATTTAATGTTCATGATAGTAAAGCAACTTTGTCTAATTTATGGCATAATAGATTAGGTCATGTTCATTATAAAAGAATGCATGATATTGCTAAATTAAAGATAATACCCAATATTGATGTAAATAATTATATGTGCAAGACATGCATGGTTACTAAAATTACAAGAAGCTTATTTCCTAAAGTTGAAAGAACCTCCAAATTGCTTGCATTAATACATTCTGATGTTTGTGACATGCATAGTACTCCATATATTGGTGGAAAGAAATACTTCATAACATTTATAGATGACTTCTCAAGATACTATTATGTTTACTTATTGTATGCTAAAGATGAAGTAATGGAGAAATTTAAATTTATAAAAATGAAATTAAGTTGTATTATGAATTGATTATCAAATGTTTATGAAGTGATAGAGGAGGTGAAAATTATGATCCCAAGTATTTTGAGTCCATTGGTATTATTCATGAGATTACCACTCCATGTACGTCAGAAGAAAATGATGTAACGGAATGTAAGAATCAAGTTCTTATGGAAATGGTCAATGCTTTGCTTTCTAATTCAAGTTTTTTTTTATGCTGAAAATTCCCGTAAGGCCTAGCTGCCTTGTAATTATTTTATTAATAATAAAAATTAAGTACTGCTTTCTAATTCAAGTTTAGGAAAAAGATTTTGGTGCAAAGCCTTATTAACGGTTTGCCATATACTAAATAGAATTCCAAACAAAAGGAGTAAAACTATTCTTTATGAGCTAGGGAAAGAAAGAAAGCCAAACCTTAATTATTTAAGAGTTTGGATATGTCGAGCCATAGTAAGAGTTCTGGAACCAAAAAAGAGGAGAGTGGGTGAAAAAGGAATTGAATTTATATTTATAGGATATGCTGAACATAGTAAAACATATCGTTTCATGGTGATAAAGCCCAATGATTCATAATCCATTAATATAGTCATGAAATAAAGAGACGCTATCTTTGATGAAACAACGTTCAATTCAATTCGAAGACCCAAATAACTAGTAACAAAAAGTGATAAACTTTCAAAAATTGTGAAGAAACTATTAAGCTTTGAAGAAGTAAAAGAATTAGAAAAGCAAACACATATGGATTTGATTTCTTCATGTACCTAGCAAAAAGTACAAGAAAAGAAACATGTGAATACTTACCTTATTGCTTTAACATAAAAGGTAATGGTGAACCTCAAACTTATGAGGAGACAATGAGGTCTCAAGATGCTTCATTTTGGAGAAAAGCAAAACAGGATGAGATGGACTCGATGATGGGAATTAAAACTTGAAAGTTGGTAAACCTCCCTCAGGGTTCCAAGTCAATAGGCTGTAAATGGATTTTCAAAAAGAAAATGAAAGTCGATGGAACCATAGATAAGTTTAAAATGAAGCTAGTGGCTAAAGGCTTTAAACAAAAGGAATGTGTTGATTATTTTGATAGATATGCACCGGTAGCAAGAATAGATACAATTAGAGTGCTTATAGCATTCGCATATACACATAAAATGGTAATTCACAATATGGATGTTCAAATGGCATTCCAAAATGGTGAATTAGATGAAGAGGTGTATATGGAACAACCTGAAGTGTTTGTCTTTTCTAGTCAAGAAAGGAAAGTATGTAAGCTTGTAAAGTCCTTGAATGGATTAAAACTAGCGCCTAAACAATGGCATCAAAAGTTTGATGAAGTTGTGCTAGCTAACGGCTACAAGATCAGTCAATCTTACAAATGTGTCTATAATAAGTTCCATAATGGTAGAGGTGTCATCATTTATCTATATATGGATGGCATGTTAATCTTTGGTATTGATTTGGAACAAGTAATGGACATGAAAAGGTTCTTGTTAAGGAATTTTGACATGAAAGATATAGGTGTGGAAGATGTGCTTCTTGGTATAAGAATAATGAGAGATAATAATGGCCTAACATTGTCTCAATCTTATTACATTGAAAAGATTGTAATGAAGTATGGTAAGTCAAATTGTACGCTAATGTCTACACCTTATGATTATAATCTAAGGCTAGTACCCAACAAAGACATGTCAATAGCACAAAATGAATATGTAAAGGTGATTGGATGTCTAATGTATAGGATGGTGTGTACAAGGTCGGACATTGCTTTTGCAGTTCGGATGCTAAGCTAGTTTACAAGTAATCCAAGTAAAGAACATTGGTATGCTGTTCATAGAGTTCTAAGGTACTTAAAAAGTACAATGAATTATGGCATTTGTTATTTAAATTTTCCTTCAGTTTTAGAAAGGTACATAGATGTTAGTTAGAACTCAAATTGAGCAGATCATACTTCTACGATTGTTTGGGTTTTTATAAGTGGGGGTGTTGTTTCTTGGGATTCTAAGAAATAATCTTGTTAAGCGAACTCCACCATGGTAGCTAAATTTATAGCCTAACATCTGTTGGCCAAGAAGAAGAATGGTTAAGAGATTTACTCCATGAAATTTTATTATGGCCTAAACCAATGACACCAATCTTGATACATTATGACAATGAAGCAGTGGTATCAAAGGCATATAATCAAGCATATAATGGAAAGAGTCGATATATTGGCCTTTGACATAGTATTGCAAGACAAATAATTAATGATGGCATAGTCACTATAAGTTATGTAAGGTCTTGTGAAAATTTACCGTATCCGTTTACTAAAGGTCTAAAAAATGACTTGGTAATAAAGACCTCAAGATGGATGGGTTTCAAGCCTATCAACTAAATCTTCAATGGTGGGAGCTCACCTCAACGTTTGTGGTAAGCCTGCAAGTCTTAGGTACTAACCATTCTACCACATGGATGATTGCAAGTACTAATTTATATTTTCCATCCCAAGGTGTATAATGTTTTGTTCCCATAATGTATAAGGTAAGTTTGAACAAAAGTTCTTAATAAACTTATGACATGTATATGTTGAAGTACTATAATTACTGGGTACTTTCGATGGGGCTACTTATGTGAGTGGAAGCATGGTTGCTTCTAGAAGTTAAAGGCTCAACTCTGACAACACTCATGAATGGATGCAAAACACAAAGCCATAAAAAGTGTTGGCAAAACTAGGTGCAAAGTGAGCAAGGAAGCTTGTGTGTGTTCAGTGCCCGACTAGTCAAATGAAGAATTGTTGGTTAAATGCTTGGTCAATCACTCAATTCAGACTAGAACCAACCACATTCACTAAGTGAAGGTTCAAATATGCAAAATACCTTCATTTATGCACATGATTTCCAAAGTTATTGGTATTTGAAAATTTTGAAAATTATGGAGGATTGTTGGTGTATTTGCAAACTCAAAGGTTATGTCACATAATGAAAAGCTATCTTAACTCAAAGGTTATGTTACATAAAGTGATATAGAGTGGCTATTAGATTACAGGCACATTTTTAATGTGAATGGCTATATCTCTTGGTAAAATCACATCCAATGTTTATGAGACAAATTGAAAAGGTTATGTCACATAAAGTGATATAGTGTTGCTATTGGATTGTAGGTAGGTTTTTAATGTGAATGGCTATATCTCTTAGTAAAATGACATCCAATGGTTATGAGACAAATTGAAAAAAAACATCATAGCTCAAAAGTTTAAATATGAAAAATTATCATTTCAAGTTATAGCTCAAAGATTATGTTTTATGGAATAAATGGTTATCCTTTCATAAGGTGATTATTGAAACAATATCTTTATTCAAAAGTTGTGTTTTACAAAATGTAAAGATGTCTTTCAGACAAAGTTGTACCTTGATGAAAGGATTGTGTCCTTAAAGAAGAGACACTTGCAAGCCCATATAAAGGACTTGTTGCCAATCATTTTGATGCAAAAAAAAAAAAACACAAATAAAATATTAGCACAAAATCGAGAGCAATACAAGTGTTATGCTCTGAAATTAAACATAAACATTTAAGCTCCCATCATCTATCAAAGGAATCCAAATTACTTATAATCTAGTTGCTGTAAAAAGTAAGTTCTAAGGCCAAACAACTTTGCAAACCTTTGGGTGTATGTCGCAATCTACTCTTGTACAGTGCAAAGACAAAGTTAGACGTTAGCTTCATTGTATCCCTAATGCTATTTGCATAATTCCCTTTGTGCATATAGAGCGGTGGAGGTGGAATAAGTTTTAAAGATAGTGTTTATTAAAAAACTCATCTTAAAGTCAATTTTATCTGTTCTTTGAATTCCATCTAAACCTCATTTGCGCCAATACATGCTTTTTCATTAATGGCTGCAACTGAAGAGGCTTTGGCTACATATGCTTACACCAAGTGTTTGTTGGCTTTATGAAACATATGCCTATACCAGTGTACCTTTAGATGCGGTTGTTGGCTTAACCATCGTATTTAATGGCCATACAGTACTACTATCGATTTAAAGTTTAGAAGCAAAGCCTTTCTTTATTGATGGCCATGGTCGCTGGCTGTGACCTGGCTATTTTATTTTATCGCAGAGCAAGTCGTCCTCTTCACTCAATTTTTATTATTTTTTACAGATTCATTACTATGGATGACATACGTGAAATTCAACTATTTATTTTGTTTCTTAAGTTCAGTGAAAAGGATAAATTCCTATTTATGAAACATAAATGGTTTTGGGAGTACAATCACGCACGAAAAACAAATATTTATTGATTACATATTTAATTTTATTTCTTTTATTATAATTTAATTTTTTTCTTTTTTATACTTATTATTTTAATATTAAAAAATTTTTCTACATTATCTTAATAGTGTTGGCGAAAATTAAGAAGAATCTTCTCACTTCAAAAATATTTTTAAAAAATCACTTTTTTGATTGAAGACACTTTAGGGTCGCATTAATTTTTGTAAGAGGTTTGGATTAAATTTTTCATTCATTCCTTGTTTCCATTTTTCTTTCCTTAAAATTTTTTACTTAATCTAGTTTTTTTAAAAAAATTATTTTTTGGATTACCATTAGAGGTTGGGATACTTGGATAGCTTGAGGTTTGTAACAATCTAAGCTCATTTGGGAGACAATTTTGACATTCTTGGTAAAAAGAGTAAATGGTGATAAGGAAATAGAACTAATTATAAAATTCTATAAATATTTGTCAAGGTTAAAATATTTTAACACATGATCGATTGGTATCGTTTCTTGAACTGGATTTACAAATATGCTAATACTTTCTTTGCATGTAATCATACTTCCAAAATCAATTTTATTTCATAGATTGGAACTTATCTTTCTCAATGAACTTAAGTAAAGTTTATGATTTCATTCGAAAAGATAGATTCAATTAAGTGATTAATCATGCATAGACAAAAAAAAAAAAAACATTGATGATAACTATTCTGTAATTAAGTGATTGAATTCTCAAACTCACATGTTGCAACAATCTAAGTATCTACCTTGAAAATCATCTTTGTGGTGGCTCGTTTATTAAATACCCGGAAATCTATTTGATAACAGTTTTTTTATTTAATATTTAATCTTTCACGTAATGGATATAATTGGGACTTTACTTTTGTAACCTTTAAGAAATAGCCAAACCATTGAGTCTAAGACATACTTTTGTCAGGTATTTGTCATAATTGATACTTATTTTATAATCAAAATTAACTTGCTTTCAAATAAAACATAATCTTTCATTGAACGGGTTGGTTGAATCAGCAACCGACTCTACATACTTCAATAATTGATCCTGGTAATAAAAGATTGACCAAAATCAAACACTTGGTATTGGCATATGTAGCCAAAGCGTGTTCAGACGTTGCGGCCACTAATGGAAGAATATAAACTAGATAACACAGAAAGTAAAAAGCATGAAAAGGTACCAACTAGAAGGAAATTACCAACAACCAGCCTATGAATGGAGATGACGATCATGCTTACTAATAGCTTCAACTACAATTTATAATGTGATCAAAGAACCTAACAAGGCAAATCATACGCCAACCCAGACCCACTTAGTTTTTCTTCAACAATTTTACAGAAACGTTCAATTGCTGATGGACTAAGATAATTGATGTGGTCACCTACCTCACCTTTCCTAAAAAGTTCCTTAGGTTGGATATGCAACCTTCCCATCGTTCCAGTCATGTTGCCCACCAAATCCTTCATATTGCTGAAGCTACAAAACGTTTTTATTTCTTCAATGGCCCCTGCTCTTTCCTCCTCAACAGAGAAAGGAAAGCCTATAAACTCTGCGATCCTCTTTATTTGCTGTATTGGGTTTTCTTTCAAGTGCTCGTACTTGAGAAACAGTACTTTGTGTGGTTTCTCCGAGCTCTCCTTCCAATATCCCAAGGCATGATCCCAAAAGGGCCCAAACCCCTCCTCCCCTCCTCCCCTCGACAAAACATCTCAAAACATTCCTCCAATGGCCAATCCGGACATTCTATGCCTCGAATGAAGTGCCAAAAAGAAACGATGATATCTAAAGGATTGCGAGTTACATAGACAATTCGACTTTTTGCTTGTTTGATTGATGATTCTGCTAAAACTGCAAAAGGAAGATGGGTGGCGAACAACCTTGGGGATGGAATACTAGTAAGATCAGGAATATGATCTTGACCATACACTGTAATCTCCAAATGTGGAATAAGCTTATGAGGGTTTGTTAAGTTCAAGGGGCTGTTGGAGAGCGAAAAACGAGCGCGGTTGACGATGGTGAAAACAAGTGCTTTCAGCCAAGTTGTGCCAGCTTTAGGCTTGCTGGCTACAATGATATCATCGTCAAGAGCTTGGAAATGTTTTTGAAAGGATATTATGTTTGGAACAAAACTCGAGCGGCACCAAAACCCTTGGAATTGGCAGAATGTTGGACCTTGTTTTTTGGTGATAATATGGTGGTCGTCTCCTTCAGCAACCATAGAGGGAGGATGGTTTTCATGGGACTGCTCTCCTTCCATAATTTCAAGGTGTTTAAACAAGGTTTTTTTTTTTTTTTTTATGTTGCAGCTCGCCAGCTATGGGGTTTTATTGCCACCAGCCAAGGAAAAGAAGAGTAGCTTTTCATAAAAAAAGAAAAAAGAAAAACGCAAGCAAAGCAACGATTTTGATGTACTATTTATTTTGTGTATAACCTTTTTTATCAGAAGAAGGTTGTTCAATTATTTACCTTCGATTACTCTTTTAATTGTGCTCATTACTTTTTTTTATTACATATTTTGGTGAAAGTAGGATACTAGTCACATCCTTGGGTTGTCGTTATTTTTGATAAAATTGCAAAAAAGAAGAGGAAAAAATTGATAGCGACGAAAGAAAGCATAATGCTGCACGACAAAAGCATTATTGAGTTGGGGCCATCTTCAATTACGAGGCCAGATAGCTTGGTGACAATGATGGATTACCAAAACCACAAAACTTAATCATAAAATAATAATGTTTTCCTCTATACATATCCAAAAAGATATGATTAAAATTTCAAAATATTTTAATTTCAAAGTGACATATTTTTGTGTAACACTAGACTCATCGGATACTAGCAAAATAATCCGCACTACATGATCGATTTAAGAACTAATATCACATTTTATTGTTGAATCATTCAAAAGATTTGTTGAAAATGACAAGTTAACATGTCACGTGGCAGATGACGTGGCATCAAAAATTGTTAACTGTATTGTTGACTAACGGAAGTTAGTCAACAATTAGTGAAAAGAGCTTATTTGACTCAAAATAAAAATTTAGAGACTTATTTGAATGCAATAAAAGGATAAGGGTTAAATTAACTTTCTTAATATAGTTCGGTAGCTTATTTGGGTATTCAGCCAACTATATTTCTCAATCTAAGTAATAAAATTTTATTAGATAACAGAACAAGTGAATTGATGTGCAAGGCCAGTACACCAACATAGATATAGGACCTTAGGAAACAAGCAATCAAACATTATTAAGAAAATTTGAAGGTAAGACCAGATTTTGTCAGTTTTTCTTCCAAAATATTACTAAAACGTTGCACCGTAGAAGGATTGAGATAATTAACATAATCACCCACATTATCTGTCCTGAAATAGACCTTGTTGCTAGGTGCTTTATCCCACGGCATTTTCCTAGTTTTGTTCACCTCCAAATCCTTCAAATTGCTAAAGCTACAAAAATCAGTTATTTGTTTAACAAGCCCTGTTTCCTCTTATTCCACCTAGAAAGGAAAGACTAAGAATTCTACCAATCGCTTTACTTGAAATATTACGTCTTGCTTTAGCTCTTCATACTTTAGAAATAACATTTTCCTTGGATTCTCCAAGCTTTCCTTCTAGTATCCCAAGACATGATCCCAAAAGGGTCCGAACCCTTCCTCAACTTTACAAAATAATTCAAGACATTCTTCCAATGGCCAATCTCCCGACTTTTGCATAGTTCTACGAAAGTGCCAAAGACAGACAATGACGTCCAACAGATTGCGAATCACATAAACAATTCGACAACTAGAATGTTTGATGGAATCTGCCAAAACTTGAAAAAGAAAGTGTGTGGCAAGGAGCCTTGGGGATGGAATGGTAGTGAGATTAGGATTCGAATCTTGCTTGTACAGCCTCAGCACTAAAAAGCATACTAGTTCATGAGGGTTCAAAGAGTTCAGGGGGCTGTTGGAGAGAGTATAACGATTGCGATTGGCGATTGATAATACGAGTGCTTTCAACCACGTCGTACCAGCTTTGGGCTTGCTGACAACAGTGATATCATCGTCAAGAGCTTGGAAATGTTTCTAAAAGGATATTATTCTTGGAACAATTGGAGGGGGGGAACCAAAATCCTTGGAATTGGGCACAAGTTGGAACACTTGAAGTAAATTTTTCAACAGAAGAAGAGAGATTTAGGGTTGATTAAGGCTGCTTCCTTTCCATGATTATAATTTCATTGATTCAATACAAAATGTAGATGCTAACAATGGTTTTTATAGCCCTAAACATAATATCATTAACAAAGGATGATCAAGGACATGGTTTCAGAATTTTTAGTCCGAGGAGATGGAATGGTTGTAAGAGGCTGCTCCTATAACAATTCTCATAATAATATTCAGTACTTCACCTACTAGCATCCAGCAATCTGGTCTCTAATTGAAGGTGATCCCAACTTAATAATGCTGCATCATGCTTTCCTTTGTTTTTAATATCAATTCATATCCTCTTCCCTTTTGATTTTTGCCCAAAAAATTGTACAAAATGTGTCAGAACAATTATATAACATTATCCTTTTACCCAAACACAAAAAAAAAAAAAGGAAAAAATTGATTGCCTACATGCTAATTCAAGCACATGTTTTGCATGAAAAATAAAATGTCCTAAAAGAATGGAATTAGAAAAACTTTACCCTTCATTAATAAAATGAAGACATATATATACATATATATATATATATATATACAAGGCTCGCTCGGAGTGCAGATAAAATAAATAATACAAAAGGAAGTATTCTAATCCTAGACTTTCTTGAAGTGCAAGTAAAGAAAAAGGTTAACAAGGAAAGATTACACAAAAGAATAATCCCCAAAAAAAAAAGATCCTTCAATGCTCCCCCTCAAGTTGGAGCATGAATAGTAGAAATACCCAACTTGACCAACAATTTATGAAATTGATCATACCCAAATGCTTTAGTAAATATTTCAGCCAATTGGTTCTATGAAGAAATAATCCGAGTAACAATAGTTTACGACTGAACGTGCTACCAGATGAAATGGCAATTTATTTCTATGTGCTTCGTTCGTTCATGGAAGACTGGATTGGCTACGATGTGAATAATAGCTTGATTGTCACAAAACAAGGGAATCAGTGCAGTGTGTGTCACTCTAAGATCTCATAATAGTCGTATCAACCAAATGATCTCACTAATGGTGGTGGCCATGGCTCCATATTTAGCTTTAGTGGAAGAAAGAGAAACCACCATTTATTTCTTGGATCGCCATGAGATGAGAGAAGACCCAAAAAAGATAATATAGCTAGTAGTAGATCTTCATGTCGTTGGACATCCTACCTAATCTGCATCATAATATGCTCGCAAAAACAATGAACCATTCAAAAGAAGCAAAATACCTTGTCTTGAGGTTCCTTTAAGATAACGCAACACCCTATGAGATGCATCAAGATGTGGTTGTCGTGGGGCATGCATAAATTGGCTAAGAATATACACTGCATAGCTGATATCTTGATGGGTGATGGTGAGATTAAGTAAACAATTTATTAGGCAACGATAGTGCTTAGATTAATGCAAATTTCACTAGAGTTGAGTGAAAGTTTAAGCTATTGCTCTATGGGAAAGTTGGCCAGATTGCAAATTATGAGACCACTATCGATTAAGATATCAAGTACATACTTAAGTTGGCTTAATGCAATACCTACTGGAGAATGTGTCACTTTAATTCCAAGAAAATACTTGAGTTTGCCAAGATCCTTGATGTGAAATTTTGCATCCAAATAAAGTTTCAACTTAGAAATGTGATCAGAATCTGTTCCCATGATGATGACATCATCAACATATATGAGAATTGCAATAAAAGACCTTCCCATACAAGAGAGGGTGAACAAAAAGTGATCTGCATCTGATTGTCGAAAACCAATGGCTAGAAGAGAAGTTGTAAAGTTGTGATACCCATTTCAAGATGCTTGGCGGAGTCCATATATAGATTTTCATAATCCATAAACCGCTTCTCCCTTTATTTAGCAAACCCTTGTGGGAACTTCATGTAGACTTCTTCTTGCAAGTCACCAAGTAAAAAGGTGTTATCAACATCCAGTTGATGCAATTCCTAGTGCTTAATCGAAACAAGTGCCAACAAACAACGTACGGTGACTAATTTGGCAATGGGAACAAATGTCTCATGAAAATCAACACCTTTAATTTGAATGTAACCTTTAGCAGCAAGTCATGCCTTATAACACTCAATACTTCCATCTGGTTGATATTTGACTTTGTAAACCCATTTTGAATCGATAGCCTGTTTACCAACGGGGTAAGAGTTGCAAAGTCCAAGTATAATTTGCCTCCAAAATGAAAATTTCCTTTGCCATGGCTTCCCTCCAATTTGCACGTTTGATTGCTTGAAAAAATGATTTCAGCTCATCGGTGGATGAGATGGTCGATAAAAAACCAATGTGATTGGGAGAAAATTTATAGTTAGAAATAAATTGTGAGAGAGGATGTACCATTGAGTTAGCCAAATGAGGAGATAGGAGCAACATGATGCTTGAAGGAGCAAGAGAAGGCAGTAAAATATAATCATAACTAGATAAGGAACGTGAAACTTGTCATTATCGTTTGCCTAAAATAAGAGGAGCTTTTAAAATAATATTTTCGGACTCATTGCCAAAGTAATAACCAATTAGGTCAAATGAGAAGGCGACTATGGTTGACAAACAGAATCTAATTGACTCAAACCCATCACTAGCAGGTGGAAAAGACTTATGTGGATTGGTGAATGAGGTGGACTTAGTCGTAGTAGACTCATGTGTAACAACTGGTGACTTGTGTTCATCTATTACAGGCTTGTTATTATGAGACACAAGCCTAATTGTACTGGTTGTTGGGTTGATGCCCGTAGATGACTAACTAAGCCCAAGCTGAGTGACATTAGGCACTGCATGGTTGAATGAATTGTCCAATTTAGCAGTCTGACCCAAATTAATTGACTATATAGATTTTGCTACTAAAGAATCTATAAATGGAAAAATGTCTTCTAAAAAATGAACATCCCACAAAACATAAATCTTCTTACTTTCAAGATCATAAATTTTGTATCCTTTTTGCCCACTAGGATACCCAACAAAAACACCCGATTTAGCGTGTGGAACAAACTTGTCACGCGGCTTGCTATTTATATGCCCATAACAAAGACATCCAAAGCTTATCAAAGGATCATATGTGGGACTCTTTCCAAGTAAAACCTCATATGGAGTTTAATTTTGTAAAATAATGAGTGGCATGTGGTCGATAAAGTATGCAGTAGTAAGACCACATTCACTCCAAAACGAAATAAAAAGATGAGCTCGAAATCATAATGCTCGTGCAACTTCTAGAGGATGCTTATGCTTTCGCTCAACAACTTCATTTTCTTGTGGTGTGTCTGTACAACTAGATTGACGTTTCATGCCATGATAAAAAGAATGAGTCATTAAGTCATCATGAGTAAATTCTAAGCAATTGTCTATCCGTAAAATTTTAACTCGCAAGTTAAACTTTGTATAAACCCAATTAAAAAATTACAGTAGATACGTTTTGGTTTCTGACTTGTATTTCATGAGGAACACCCATGTTACTTGACTAAAATCATCCACTATGGTTAAAAAACTGTAAGATCTAGAAGATGATTTTGTTTTGTACAGGCCTCAAATATCACAGTATACTAAGTCAAAGGCATGCATAGTCTTATTTGTACTAATAGGAAAAGATAATTGTGTTTGTTTTGCCTTACAACAAGCATCACAAAACAAAGTCTTCTTGTAATAAAAAGAAATAGATAAATTAGGAATTAGAGGAATGTGATTTACTGGTAGATGTCGTAAGCATTGATGCCATAAACTTGCATTAATTGAATCGCTGGCTATCAATGCCATCTCCCTTCTCATCGGCTCCAAATAATAAAGATCTTTTCACTCTCTACCCATTCTAATCAGTTTCCTTGAAGGTAAGTCTTGAATCATAAAAAATTCAATCAAAAAGTTACTGTACAATGTAAATCATGTGTCGATTTACTAATAAACAATAAATTGAAATAAGAATTAGGGTCTTCCAAGGCTTGCTCAAGGATTAATCTTTTTCTAAGAGCAACTTGGCCCAAAGCATGAACATAAAGTGTTTCACTGGAGGGAATTTATATTAGTGGTATATCAGGTCAAAATACCACGTTGATAAATAGTCTATATTGTGGGTTATATGATTTGTGGCTCTTGAATCTACAACCCATTCATCATATTTCTTATCGATAAAATTAAAAGCTACCATGTTTGCAGATGGGTTACTTGTTGATGATCCATGACTACCTAGTAAAGCTAGTAGCTACTGATGCTGCACAAAAGTCAAACTTGGGATTGGCGATCCAACTCCATCCATAGTGGCAACACAAGCAATTCCTGAAGACATGTTTGTTGTAGTATCGCTGTCCCATTGATTTTCTTAGGAACGGAATTAATCACCATTAGTTCTTTTACAATTCCTTTTTTTAGGCTTATGCCAATCTGGACAGCCAATCACCTTGTAACAATATTCTTTATTATGGTTTGTCTTCCCATAGTGGATACAAAATGGAAATTAGCTACACCTCCCATCATCATTCTTCTTTTGTTGCAATTCACTTTCTTTAGTTAATAAGGCAGTAACTTCAGTGATGGGTGCATGAGTTGTAGTGACCAAACATTACTTCTCTTCTTGTGTTGGAATGGCATAAACTCTTCTGAGATTTGGCAATGGGTCAACACTTAATATTTGTGATCGCACAGTTGAATATACTTCATCAAGTCCCATAAAAAAATCAAAAATCTTTTCTTCTTCATGCATAGATTGCATCCTTTTTGCCACACCATAGATACATGCACATTTGCACAACGAGACCTAAATAAAGACCTTATATCTCACCCTAAATGGTTATTAATTTACCCTAATAGCACGAGATCGAGGATTTCTCTTGTTGTAAAAAGAGCTATGGTGTGCTTCAACTCGTAGACTCTTGGCACAATTCCTTGAGTAAATTTTTCTTCCAAGTCTACCCATATTTCTCTTGTAGTTTCGACATGAGCAGCACTAACTTGAAGCTCTTTAGCAAGTGCATTTGTAAGCCATGAAAGAACCACTGCAGTGCATTGTATCCATGACTGTAAATCTAAAGAATCAACATCTAGTTTTTTTATCGTTCCATCCATAAAACCTACTTTATTTTTGGATTATAGCATGTTCATAGAACTATGCCTCCACGTGAAATAATTATCTCCACTTTCACTATGAAGTGTTGTCACAAAAATCAGGCCTAGATGATCAGACGAATGCAAGTAGTATGGAGAAGCGGCATCAATGACCTTGCTTTGATTAGCACTCACACTCACCACCAATTCTGTAGTACTCTTGCCTTTGTCATTGTTCACATCATCTCCTGCCATTTAAAAAAAATTAGGGTTTCGTAACTTGCTATAATACCATGAAAAATAAAATGTCTCAATTAAGAGTAAAAAGACATCTACTCTTCATTAACAAGATGAAGACATATACATACACAAAGCTTGCTTGGAGTGCAAGTAAAGTAAATAATAGAAAAGCAAGTATTCTAATCTTAGACTTCCTTAGAGTGCAAGTAAAAAAAAAAGGTTAACAAGAAAAGATTACACAAAAGAATAATCCCCATAAATAAAAGATCCTCCAATATTGCATCTCATAGAGAGTGAAAAAAAGAAAAATCCACTAGCCTACTACTCCTATTTCTACTCTTTTTTAATTGAGAAATACATGTCAATTTTTTATAAGATAAATATTTTTATATCAATTAATTAGGTACAATTTTATATGGTTAGTTGTAATTTATAACACAATTAAACCAATGTTAACAAAATAAAATATGCTATATATCAACCGTTTATTTTTTCTATGTACAGAAACCTTAGATAATAGATACCAATGATGGGTAATGATTTATCTTCACCTTTAAGAGTCTATGTTCACTTTTTAATTTGACATGGAAATTAAGAGAAAACACATTTTCATTTTAGTATATTTTCATGTGAAACTTTTAAAGTTTTATACTTTTTACATTTTAATATTAAAAATATAAACAAATTATTTAAAATTAATATAGAATTACACAAATAGTAATTGTTGTCGACATTTGTAAATAAAAAAAAAAAAGATCAATCTATGGCTAATACTGAAAAAAAAAATTTACCAATTCTTTTTCGTTATCTCAAATTTGATATACTTTTTATGTTGTTACTTCAATGCAAACAGTTCGATTTGCAAACTTTTTCTCCAAAAGTATTTTCCCTTGGATACTAAGTAAAAATATACCAATCATTCGTGATTTTTAGGAATATCTTCATTTTAGCCCATAACTTTAAAAACTTAATTTTTGAATGTACAATCATTTAAAAAATTTTCAAATTTATCTATTTTATCAAGCATCATTCAAATCAATGAATATGCCACCTCAATGGTGCATGGATGTTCATATGGTATAAACTTCAACTAAAAAAGTCAAATGAGTCCACTTTTTCTATGATATGGAAATCCAAGTGTCCATGCCCACTTATTTTTACCACATGGACATCCACATGGTTGGGATTAATATGACATGGACATACAATAAATGGGCTTCAATGTGACGTAGAGTCGACAAATTACGTCATATTTTATTAATAGTGTTATGAATATTTTGTGAATATCTATTTATGTTATCTATATCTAGATTTGGATGTAAATAGATTGGATTAACATTAGGATTTAATCCATCTAATTCCTTAGTATTATCTTTATCTTGTAAATTCTATCTAGTTAAGGGGTTATTTGCCAATAAATAAGCCCTTCACTTCATTTGTAAAGACACTTGAATAAGATCTTGTTACTCCTTTTAAATACTTTCTCTTATATTTCTCTTATAATTGTTCTTTCAAATTATATTTCATAACAAATTGTTCATATAATGGATAAATTTGGAACATTTCCAAAATGTCATGGATCCAAAAATTAATTTGTAAAGTTCACAGATAAAATAAAATAGTGCACAAATGACCAAACATAATCAACGACGTAAACAATACAAATCATTAATTTTTTTAAACACAATAAGCAACAATAACCCAAATAATCAACAATATAATAACAACACAAATCACCAATTTTTTTAACACAATAATCCAAAATAATCAACAACATAAACAAAACAAATCACTGCTGTGAGCTTTGCTTGTGTGATGTGAAATGTACTCAAAATTAAATGCAAAATACAAGTAAAGACTACGTGCAAGTATACACGATCGCAACAAGTAATAAAGTGGTAAATAAAGTGACAGTCCCTCAAGGAATTGTTTCTAATTCTATTGCTAATTACTAAAATTAAAACAAGCTAATTTTATCCAAGCACCAAATTTTGAAAAACGATTAAAACGTAATTTAATTAACTAATTCTAATCTAAAAAGTACAAATAACAAATTGTGGTGAAAGTAACAGTTAAATTGTCTAGGCTTATCGTATCTTTTAAGATTTCATTGGGAATTGTGTTTGCTTAATTATTTAATGTTAATGGAAATTGATGCTAGTCAGAATCCTAAAGCTTCTGTAATTCTTCGTCGAGATATTACACAATTGCCTAAGATAATTGAATCGCCATATGTCTATAGGAAACATAAGTTTTTTAAGCCAAGGTTCTAAAAATTGACTATATGTGGCAACTAGGCGTATGTCTACTCTAATTTCACATCAAAACACTTAAATTCATTTTTAAGTGTAGTGAACACACATTAGCCAAATCAAGGTCTAATTTAGACTAACACTCTCAAGTATCATTTAAGTACCCAAATACATTTAAATGGTGATCAAGCAAATAAATGGGCAATAAATTCAAATTTGAGTAAAAATCAATGTTTCCATAGAAAATAAGTAATAAACCAACACAACATTCAAGCTACGGATTAAAATCCACCATGAACCTTGATTAAGAGTTTTAGCTCAACATATTCAAAATATAAATACAAATCTCAGCAAAATGAAGAATTTCTACAAAAAGAGTTAGAGAGAGAAAATCAAATCTAAAGTGAGAAATTCTCTGAAGCAACTTTTTAATACCTCAATCTTTTGATTTCCTCTTCTTTTCCCTTTTTGGTTCCAACCTCCTTTTTCTCCAAATCAGTGTCTGAATTTTCATCCATTTCTAAAATAGAAAAATTGTATTTATACCCTCTTTATTGGCCATTTGATGTAAAATCAAATGGCCAATAATGTGCAAAGTCATGTGTTGGCGCCTAGGCACCCAAGGTCCTTGGCCTTTTCAAGGTGCTAGGTAGCACCTTCAGTGTCAAACCCGACCCTATAAACACATGTCATGACATATATACGCTAAGTAGCATGTTATTATGCTAGGAAAGTCCCTAAAAATAGACAAAACTCGGTATTATACCTAACGGTACACTTGAGTTGATTTAACCTCGAACTAGATCAAATAGAGAATTTAAGATGAAATTAAGAATATTAAAGGCCCAGAATGGTTTAATATGGTGATTTGGAGTTCGAGGATTAATTTGGAGTCAAACCAAAATTTTCACTATCTAGGGGCGAAATGGTCATTTGCCACCTGGGGACATAATGGAAATTTTTGGAAAAGATTTTTTTTGCCCCATTTGACTTATTGGAGTATGATTTTAGTATTGGAGTATGATTTGAGGTTAAAAAGTGAAAAAAATTTATTCTTGGTATTTTTTTTGAAGCATAGAAGTAAAATGGTAATTTTGCCATCCCAAGGGTAAAATAGTAATTTTCCATCACCAGGACATTTGTCCAGCACATGGTCATCCCTTATCCTCATTTTGACCATTGACTAATTGTGTGGTGGAGATAAAAAGGATTAAAATTTTAAAAGTTTTAAAAATGGACCAATGGAAACATGCCACATGTCAAGTAAGAATATTTTATTATTTTTCATTAAAAATCAGCCCATATTTATCCCATTTTCTCTTCATGTGGCCGGCGATGGTAAGACAAAGAGAGGAAAGGAAAAACAAGAAACCTAGGTGGGAAAATTAAAGGAAAATTGGTGGATTTCAAGGAATCAAGCAATTAAAGGTAAAATTTCTTGATTTTGACTTGTGATCTACCTTTCCCATGCATTTCTCCTTATTTTCCATGGTTAGATTTCATGTTTTCATGGTGAATTCATGGCTGCCCAAATGGGTATGGAGAGAGAATGAAGTTAGATTAATTTGATTTTAAGTTATGTTAGTGTTTTTAGTTAGTTTAGCATATTTAGAAACAAAACAACAAGAAAAGAATTCATTTTCCTCCATTACCATTATTGGCCGAATTTTCTAGGGGAATATTGGCTGCTGATCTTGATGTTTATTTGAGGAATTATGATGAATAATGATGAATTATGAGCCTAGAAAAATAATNCTTGATGTTTATTTGAGGAATTATAATGAATAATGATGAATTATAAGCCTAGAAAAATAATGGGAATTTTCAGAGTAAAAATATGAAGTTTTACCCACTAGGGGTATTTTTGTAATTTGCTATCGAGACTGATAAATTGCACCACACTGAGGGACATTAAGTGAATTTGGGTGCAATTGAGGCATAGAAACTGAAAAAAATTAATTTGGAGTTTAAACGGACGAGTATATCAATTTATCGATTAAAAGACCGAAATAGACTAACACCGTGTTTAAGCAAAATTTAGACATTTTGCTCTTTATATCATGCATTAGTAGTATAAATTATTTTATTTTGGTTTAGTACCAAAGTAGTCAACCTCTTAATTGTGCAATTTGTCAAGGTGGTGAGTTCTCTGATAAAGGCAAAGAAATTGTACCTGAGGATCGATAGTCGGAGTACTTGAAATTCGACTCCCGAAATAGTGAGTAATCTTATCATCATTTTAATTATCTAGAGTATGATTTTAATCGATTTTGGTGGAATTTTATGAAAATGAGTTTAAATGGTAAATTGCTATGTTTTGGGAGAAATTGTGATTTTATGAAATGATTTTATAATTTTTTTGGAAAATTGAATACTAGTTTTGAAAAATAGAGTAATTGGAGACCATTAGAATGTTGTAGATTTATGATTTGAATAAATGGCTTATGATAATATTTGCATGAATGGCTGAATTGGTATTTATGTTGAAATATATGAAATGTGTATTTAGCCTTGAAAGGTTGTGAATTACAATAATTGTCATGTCATGCTAGAATGAATTTTATTGTATGATGGGTTATTTAACTAGCCACTGCAGTATACGAGTTTTCATGGGCCAGCCTATTAGAGGGGCATGGTAAACCCCGTTATATCTTACCTCAGTATGAGAGGCGCAGATGGATAATTCTTGAGGCTAACAGTTTTAGAGTTCACTTCACGTCGAACCACCTCGTGATGATGAACTTCGTTAACGCCAAGGAACGGCTATATTTTCAAAATAAAAACATGATTTATGTGTTCAAAACTTTTTAACAACCTTGGCGGACTCGGTTGGGATAACCATCGATCAAGGTATCCTTGATAACTAAGTATGATAATGATTTCGATACGAGCCAAAGCTTTAAGAAGTTCATAAGCCATACTGATTACTTGATTTAAATAAATTAATTTTATTTGGTTGAAATAAGTTGAAACATGATAAATTACAGTTTGATAAAATGTTTTAATAGTCTTCTTTTACTCGCCTTTAGATATTTTAAATGATAATTGTTTACTCATTGGGATTTTATAATTTCACCACCCTCCTTTCCACCCATTTCAGGCTCAGGATAGTCGGTAGATAACTCATTTCATCGAGGATTACAATTGGACTGGCATCCTCAAAATATGTAGGTTTATCTATCTAGATACTTTTGGTCGTTCATGGGCCCACGTGTCACTGTAAATTTAATTTTATACTTCGAATATCTGTATTACAATATATATGAATTTATTTTACTTTTACGCTGTAAAAAATTATTTATGCAGTGTTTTTAAAATATTATTTTATGTGAAAATTGAATATTTTATTTAATATTTTTATTTTATTCTAATAGTCATAATTCCATTTTAAACGAATGTTTTAGACATCTAAATTATTTTGATTATGAAATATGTACTTTCCATTTACATACTATATTTTTAACTGATTTTGAGATTTTTGGGATAAATGATCAAAATACCCCTATGAGATAAAAATTATTATTTTATTTGTTTAAGTTGAAAACAGTTTAAAATCTTTTAGAACGTGGTATTTGGCAATGATTACTCACAGGGGAGATAAGAAAAATGGTACTAAAACCTTGCGAGGTCTTGATATGGTATTCGGGAGATGAGTGCCTATCGGAACATCGCGACGGTTGTCACGAGCTAGAAGGGAGTTCTGGGTCATGACATTCAGTGCCTACGCGCTTAGCGCTGGGCACCTAAGCACCTAAGCTGCTGTCCACACTGCATGCAATCTACTGCAGTCAATTGACTTCCTCTACATTTTTTACCCTAATCCCTTCTCAACTAGGTGAAGTGCTAAATATCAAAGTTGTAACTCTTCCTCTTGACTTTCCATAAGTCCATGAATCTTGTCAATTGGAGGTCTTTACCTCAAGGTATGCTCTGATTACTGTAGCATGGTCTAAGGTCAACTTAAGCAAAAGTGCATGATCCTTTGCAAATTTGAGTTCCAAGCTCTTTTGCACCTTCGCCAACATACAACACAATCAATAGAAGGTATAAACAAGGCTTAATAATATGAAAATAATCTCAAATTACTTAATTAAACTACTAAAGCATGTATGAAGTAAATACTAAGAAAAATGTAACAACAAGGCCTAAATTAATTAAAAACAAGAAGGCATTAGTCATTTTTAAGCTTAAAAGAATGCAAGATAACTCTATAAACAAGAGTTATCACCCCAAACTTAACCTTTTGCTTGTTCTCAAGCAAAAATTAAAAACACTTAAAGAAACGTGAACAGTGAAAATATTGAACTACACAATAGTTGCACCAATCCAAAGATCACTTTTAATCCCTTATAAGCTATCATGTTTCCTCAACTCAAAGCAAAGCACAAATATTATTCAAGTTCACATATCAATAGGTTGTAAGGTCATTTTTCAAATGGAATCCCATGCATGTGTGTGTGTGTGTGTGTGTGTGCGCGCATAGGTTCTTGTAGTGAAAATTATGTCATTTAGATATGTTTATGCTCATGCAAAAGTTCAAATTAGTCAAGAGTTTCATATATTTGCTCTCTATCTCTCTCTCCACTAATGTAGACTAACACTTAATTAAATATCTTGGGAATTTATCTAGCTTGTAATGTGTGGCTAAGGTCAAGGTATGATAAAGGATAAAATGTAGCTCAGATCACCCTAAGCACATGATTAATCTAGGATCTCTGGTGAGCTTTACTTTTCACTTCTTTTAATCACACCCTTTTTCTTCAATTCATCTTCCCTTTTTATTCATCAAACACTTTATTCTATTTTGGATTTTTCATTTTTTATCATCTTTTCTTTCGTTTTCTTTCATTCAAAATTTAACAATGCTAAACTTATGTCATTTTATGATAGGTAGTGTGGTGAGTTCTGTACAACTTTTTGAATTTTGACATCAACTTCACGACTCTACCTTTTTCACCATTACTAAGCCCAATACATCTCCTAAAAATAATCTATGTACTTAGGATTGATGGGTGTTAAAGTGAGAATTTTATTTATAGGTTAAGGCTCTTTACTAAGTGTTTAATGAAAAAAGGAAAAATTTGGCACAAAAAACGGTGACTAAGGATATAATTATATATGGTAGGCTCAAAAAGCTCAAATGATCTAAAGAGGACCTAAGTCATCTCCTTAACTAAGTGTAGCCTCGGATTTCACCTCGAGAGAAATTAAAACAAATTCTATAACTCATGACTTTCTTCAAAAATTAACTCTAGCATAAACGTTCTCTAAATATACACAATTATTCAAAGCATAAAACATGTGCTCAGTTTGATGGAAATTCACATTCTACAATGATGCTTAACAACAAAGTTCAACATAATAGTTAGACAATATTCACTCTTATGAAAAGCATAAGACAACAAGATAACTAATTTTCTTCATTTGATAAGTAAATCAAAATGAATGGTGCAACTAATCATAGACAACATTCTCATAAACTTTGCTGAAAATTTAAACAAAAGTAAACTAAAACAACTTGAAAACTAAAATATGACATATAACTAAAAACAAACAAAGCTTAAAATTTTAAATTCTCCCCCAAACTTAAAACTAGCATTGTCCTTAATGTTAAAAAGTAAAAATATAAAAGTCAAGAATACTCCCCTGGTTAGCAAAGATCCTCTAATCTTCCTCTTCATACTCACTATGTCCAAAGTTGTTGGGAAGATTTGTTAAGGTGACACAAATCTAAATAAGTAAAAGAACAAAAACACATTAATGGAAAAATCTGAAAAGAAAAAAAATAACTTCAAATAAAAAGATTAAAAGTTTCAAAAACTTGGGTTACCTCCCAAAAAGCGCTTATTTATATTCATTACCTTGATTGATTCGCCCCATTCTACATTTCTTCATCCACAACATATAGCTTGAGGCTTATTCCATTGACCATAAGCGTTCTAGTGGCCTCATTCTCTATCTCTATCATCCTACATGGATAGATCTTGATCACTTTAAAAGGACCAAACCATCTTGCCTTATGTTTCCATGGAAAAGGTTGAAGCTAGAATTACTGAATGACACTTGCTATCTAACATGATAATCCAGACAACTAAGAAGTGGTGAACAATGCTACTCAAGTGACTACTTGGTTTTGATCTATAGAGGTGGTAGATTTAACCCAAATGATGGTGCTTGATCACTTATAGGTGGAGAAATAAGCATACCCTTGTCCTCATCATCCACATCCATTCTAAAGCAACTAATTGAAGAGGCAAGATGCTTAATTGCATTGAAAATATTGAACTCAACTACCTCCTCTCCAACTTTAAAGGTTATCTTGCCTTCCTTCACATCAATGATTATGCCTGAAGTCACTAAGAATGGTCGTCCGAAGATCACAAGAATGTCCACATCCTCTTCGATCTCAAGCACAAGGAAATCCACCGGGATGTAGAGATGCCCCAATTTAACCAACACATCCTCTATAATGCCAATCAGGTGTTGAATTGTTCTGTCTGTTAATTGCAAGGTGATTGTAGTAGGTTGAATGTCTTTAAGTCCAAGTTTCCTAGTAGCAAACAAAAGGATCAGTGACACACTAGCACCCAGATCACACAAAGCTTTAAAAAATTTAGAACCATCAATAGCACAAGGTATAGAAAAACTCCTTGGATCCTTTAGCGTTGGTTGAAGCTTGTTTTGAATAATAGCACTACACTCTTCAATGAATGCCATTGTCTTATACTCACCCAACTTTTTTTTCTTAGTCAAAATATCCTTTAAAAACATAACAAATAAAGGCATTTGCACCAAAGCTTCAACAAAAGGGATGTTGATGTGGAGCTTCTTAAATACTCTAGAAATTTTTGAGATTGAGCATCCAACTTTTACTTCTGGAAGCACTGAGGAAATGAAAAATGAAGGTGTGTTGCCGGTGCATCCTTCCCTTGCACTTGTTTTCTGACTTTCCAACTTTTGATTCATTTTCAATTGGCTTCTTTTGTGACTCTTCTTGCTTGCTATTATAGCCAACCTCTTTCCCATTCCAAAGGAATACTGCCATATAAGGTTATTTGCCTTCCCTCATAGGATTAAGTTAGATATTACTCGGTAGGGTCCCTTGAGGTCTATTATTGACAGCATTGGCTAATTGCCTTACTTGAGTCTCAAGATTTTTCAACGAAGCTGCCTAACTATGAATAAGGGCAATTGTCTTAGCTATATATTGCATGAGCAATTCTTCCATGGACGACTTTTTTTCTTGCACTGGGGGTATAGGTTGCTATGCAAAACCCAAAGGAAAATTTAGTCTCGAAGCTAATGAAAGGCCCTAATTGTTGTTCTAAGAGAAGTTGGGGTCATTCCTCCACCTAGGATTGTATGTGTTTGAGTATGGATTACTTTGCTGTTTGTTCCCCATAAATTGCACTAACTTTACACTCAAATGACATTAATTGCTTGAATGTCCCTCACCACAATAATCACAAGAAATAAAAGGGACTCTGTAATGAATGGACTTCAAAAGAATCAATTTTCTTAGTGAGAATGGCTACTTGAGTAGTCAAAGCATTAATGGCATCTAGCTTGTGAACATCTGCTACCCTCCTTGGCAAAGCCCTCTTAGAATGCCACTAATAGTTGTTGGAGGCCATCTCCTCCAATAGATCATAAGCATCATCAACCAACTTAACCATTAAAGCGCCACCAATTGCTACATCAATGGTAGTTCGAATTGGATTCAACAGCCCATTATAAAATATTTGCACTTACAGTCATTTGGGTAGACCATGATGTGGGCATCTCCGAAGCAAGTCCTCATACCTCTCCCAAGCCTCATACAGAGATTCAAAGTCAAATTGTGTGAAGGATGTAATATCATTCCTCATATTTTCCATCTTTACCGAAGGGAAAAACTTAGCCAAGATCTTCTGCGCAAAATCATCCCAAGTTGCGATAGAGCCAATGGGAAAAGAATTCAACGAAACCTTAGCCTTATCTCACAATGAGAAAGGAAACAACCTCAACCAAATAGCATCATCAGTAACCCCATTATGCTTAAAGGGTCACAAATCTCTAAGAAATTTGAAATATGTGCGTTCGAATCATCATTTGGGAGGCCTCCAAATTCAACAAACATTTGGATCATTTGAATGATGGTTGGTTTAATCTAGAAATTGTTGGCTTGAATTGCCAACCTTCGAATGCTTGAATGAAGTCCTTGGACTAATGGAACAGCATAGTCCCTCAATGATTGGTTATCCACTATATTTCCTTGAATTTGCTGCTCACCTTGATTCTCAGCCATTGTATCGGAATGATTGGAGTTTTGAGAATTTTGCTTAAGACTCTAGAAAGTCTTCTCAATTTCCGAATCACAAGGGACAATTTTCGAGCTCCTTACTCTTCTCATACACTGGCCAAGAAATACCTAAAAATAAAGAAATCAAAGCTTGAATTAAGATTAGCTTGCTTGGTATTAATATTACAAAAAGAATAAAAAAAGCAACTCCTCGACAATGATGCAAAAAACTTGTTGTGAGCTTTGCTTGTGTGATGTGACATGTACTCAAAATTAAATGCAAAATACAAACAAAGACTACATGCAAGTGTACACAATCGCAACAAGTAATAAAGTGGTAAATAGAGTGTTAGTCTCTCGAGGAATTGTCTCTAATTCTACTGCTAATTACTAAAATTAAAACAAGCTAATTAAATCCACACACCAAATTTTGAAAACTGATTAAAAATTAATCTAATTAACTAATTCTAATCTAAGAAGTGCAAATAACAAATTGTGGTGGAAGTAACGGTTAAATAGTTTAGGCTTATGGTATCTTTTAATATTTCACTTGGAATTGTGTTTGCTTAATTGTTTAATGTTAATGGAAATTGATGCTAGTCTAGAATCCTAAAGAATGTATAATTCTCCGTCTAGATATTACACAATTGCCTAACTTAATTGAATTGCTATATGTTTATAGGAAACAACTAAATTAAGTTCTTTAAGCCAAAGTTTTAAAAATAGACTATATGTGTCAACTAGGCGTATGTTTACACTAATTGCACATCAAAACACTTGAATTCATTTCTAAGTGTAGTGAATACACATTACCCAAATCAAGGTGTAAATTGGACTAACACTCTCAAGTATAATCTAAGTACCTAAATACATTTAAATGGTGATCAAGCAAATAAATGGGCAATAAATTCATATTTGAGTAAACATCAATGGTTCCATAGAATATAAGTAATAAACCAACACAACATCCAAGCTACATATTAAAATCTACCATAAACTTAGTTTAAGAGTTCTCGCTCAACATTATCGAAATACAAACACAAATCTCAGCAAAATGAAGCATTTCTACAAAAAGATTTAGAGAGAGAAAATCAAATCTAGAGTGAGAAATTCTATGGAGTACCTTTTTGATCCTTCAATCTCTTGATTTCCTCTTCTTTTCCCTTTTTAGTTCCAGCCTCCTTTTTCCCCAAATTAGTGTATAAACCCTCCTCCATTTTTTAGCCAAAAAATATTGTATTTATACCCTCTTTGTTGGCCATTTGATGTAAAATCGAATGGGCAATAATGTGCAAAGTCACGTGTCGGTGCTTAGGCACCCAAGGTTCTGTCCTTGGCCTTTTCAAGGTGCTGGGCAGCACCTTCAGTGCCTGGGCACCCAAGCTGCTGTCCACTCTGCATGCACTCTGCATGCAGTCTGTTCCTTTGCATTTTTGACAATGATCCCTTCTGAATTGGGTGAAGGTTTGAACATCAAAGTTGTAGTTCTTCCTCTTAGCTTTCCATAGGTCTAAGAATTGTGTCGATCAGAGTTTTGTAGTTCAAGATATACTCCAATTATACTGCAGCATGGTCTGAGATCAACTTAAGCAAAAGTGCATGATCTTTTGCAAATTTGACTTCCAAGCTTTTTTGCACTTTCACCAACATATAGCACAATCAATAGAAAGTGTAGACAAGACTTAATAACATGAAAATAAACTCAAATTACTTAATCAAACTACTAAAGCATGCATAAATTAAATATTAAGAAAAATGTAAAAACAAGGCCTAAATTAATTAAAAACAAGAAGACATTAGTCATTTTTAAGCTCAAAAGAATGCAAAATAACTCTATAAAATACAGTTATCAATGACCAATTTTTTAAATACAATACACAACGACCTTGGGATAAATGGAACATCTTCAATGAGATGGACTCTCTATGTGTCTCCCTTGGTACAGTATCCTTCAAACGCATCTTTAGAGAAGGCAATAATTTTGCAAATTCTTTGGCAAGGTATAGAGTCGACAAAGACACTACATTTTCAGCTTGGTGGTGATCCTGATAGATGTTTAGCTCTCTTTTTTGATGCCAACCCACTTCACACTCTGTTTTTTCTAGCTTGCTATTTTGTTGAAGCTGCATTGATGTGCTACAATACTGCATTGCATTTTTCTATGTTTTTAAAGTCAGTACTATGCTTGGTTCTTTTTTCCTAAAATTGCCTTTTTAAGTTCATGCTAGCAGGTGTTGTCCGATGCCTTCATTTTGTGTTTTCTTCCTTTTACAACAGATTGTTCTCTTCATCTGTTGCTCACAGTTGCTGTACCTATGGCATTTAGGCCATCCTTTGTAACCACTTTTGATTCTAATGAAAATCCTTGATTGGCTGAGCAAAAACAAAAAACACAATAACTCAAATAATCAATAGCATAACAATAACACAAATCATCAGTTTTTTTTTTAACACAATAAACAACATAACTAACCCAAATGATCAACAACGCAAAAACTTTTTTTTTTTTTTTACAGAAATCAAATAACAATAACAAACACAATAATATTGATTATTTTAATGCATATTTAAAGGAATTTATGGGCACCAACCGAGATGAGGGGATGTCAAAGGCCAAAGGATTTAAAGGAGAGGAAATCCGGTTTGCACTGACCAGATCAACCACAAAAGGAGTGGGCTCGACGATTGAAAGGGTGGGTCAGCGGTAAGAGAGGTCCGAGGGAGATATAATTGAAAGGTGTGAGGGACTAGTTGGTCGGTAGAGCTTGGGTGCCTGGAAAAGACAAAAAGACAAGAGAGGAGAGTTGGGTAAAATGGGAGGAAGCCCAATCGGCTCTCTTAATCTTAAAATTATTGACCAAAATACTGTCGATAATTTGAAAACCCTAAAATTCAATTGCCGACGATTTTCTTCTAAAAAATTTTTGGACTTACTAATCTAATATTTCATATGCAATTTCATCGGTATATTTTGCCGACACACACTATTACCAATGGAATGATTGGTCAGCAATTTTGATGCCTTTACTATTTCTTTTGCAACACACTATTACCGACCAAATTCTAACAAAACTATTTCGTCGGTAATGTGTTTTGGTCTTTCAATAAAAAGTGCTAAAAGCTTTGTGTGCTTTCTGTAACTTAATCATAATAATTCATCCACATCATTCAATAAAGGGTGGCTTCGTTAAAATTTGAATCTTTCTCCTCAAACCTTAACTCATTAAATAAATTAAAAATTTTAACGGTTAAGTCAAAGATTTGGATCTTTCTCCTCAAACCTTAACTCATTAAATAAATTAAAAATTTTATAGGTTAAGTCAATTAAGGGAGAAAATTGGGTTGGATTGATTAAAAAATTTAAGGAAAATCAAGTTAAGTCAATTAATTGGATTTTTTGACTGAATTAACCGAATTAACTTATTGCTAATCCCTAAGACTACTAATGTAAACAAGATCACAAAATAGTGGTGCTTTTTGACTAATTAACATTTAATAAAACACATATAATCAGTACATCACATTAATAAAAAGAAGAAATTTTTTTTTAAAAAAAAACTCAAGGTAGGCATTGAAATGGTGTTGATGTATCTAATATCAGCTCAAAACAAAAATGCAACTATGCAAGATTTTATCAACTAGAAATATAAGGTAATTTTATTTATTTATTTATTTATTTATTTTAGTATTATGTTTTGGAGTTTTGGTACTTCATTTAGCAATTAGGTCTCATAATTGAAGCTGATCCCGTCTTAATAGCAGGGCCGGAGGGTCATGTGTTACGGCCCTCCAATATTTTTGAAAAATTTTAATTAGTGTATATATATATATATATATATATATATATATAATAAAATAATATTATTTNTGTATATATATATATATATATATATATATAATTGATATAAAAAATAATATATTTATGAGGATGTGCCCCTTCAAAATTTTTGAAATTTTTTATTCTCCTCAAAATAATTTTTTATTTAATAATTTATATAAATAAAAAATAATAAAATAATTCCACAAACTCTACTCAACTTCACTCTAATCTTAATTAAGTTTTTCCCCACTTCTTTCTCTCCTTTTCTCTTCCTTTTTTCTTTTTGTTCTTTTATTTTTACTTTACTCTCTTCTATGTAACTCACTATTGAAATATACTTCATTCTTTAAAACAGATTTATGAGCTTGAATAATGACCACTCACCATTATTGTATGAAACTAAAAGGAGGTAAAATTTTCTTTTATCTTTTTTTTTTTTATATTATTTAATTATTTATATATTTAACTATTGTGTAAAATCATGTAGACCGTATTTATATGTTTATGCATTATAGTTTTATATTTAGTATTTTAGGTTTAAATATAAATAAAATAAAAATATTTGTATTGACTGCATTAATCTTTTTAAGATTTGATTAAAATATGAGTAAGTTGACAACAATTAACAAATTCTTTAAAAGAAAATATGTAAATTGTCCAAATGATTCTTTTATAGTTGAGCCATTAAGCCTAATGAAAATTGTGAAAAAAAGACTTCAAAACTAAATGGATGGTAAGTTTTTTATAAATAATTTAGTTGTTTATATTGAAAATGACATTACTAACCTTTTCCATACAAGGTCAATAATGAATGAATTTGAATTTTTGAAACATCGTCAAACACAATTTTCTTAAAAACCTATTATAAGTCTTTCTTTTCTTATTTTTTTTAATTTACATATTATATAAAATTGTCTATTATGAATTTTTTAATTGTTGGTTAAATTCAACGTATTAATTTTAAAAATTTTTAGTCTTTATTCTTTTTTATCTTTGACCGCAACAAAAATTGGCCAGCTCTACCCTGCTCAATAATGTTACACCCCAACTTAGTGGTGCTGTGATATTGCTTGCAGTCTTGTCATCTTTCTTTTTTATGTTTACCACAGATTGCACAAAAATTGGACAGAGCAATTATAACACGATGTTTGCTTTCCCAAAAGACAAAGAAAAAGAGAAAGGTGTTCGCCTTGGGTTATTGAAGCACCATTGAAGGGCTACTTCTCGCTTCAATTGGTTAATTGAAAACATGTACTCTGCCATTATCATTGTAGTAAAGGTGTATAAAAAAATAAGAAAGGAACTGCCCTCATCAATTATTTCTTTCACTTGTTCTTTTCAATCTCTCCGTTTGATATCTTTGTCAGCCTTAGTACATAAAAAACTTAATAAATTTATTAAAAAAAAGTACAAAATGGGTATGATACTTTAGGTCATGTGTACCGTTGCTGTTTACCAAATGTCAAGATAGGTAAATTTCAATTCAGTAGGTACAATTTTGTCGCATGGTTAGTTGTAACTTATAATACAATATCAGAATAATGTTACCGAAAAAAAAAAGGCTACTTACTAATATTACCATTGTCATGAACATTTATATCAAGTGAACTAATTACAGATAATGATTTATCTTTACTTTCAAAGTCTCTTCTTTTAAGTAACAGTAAAAAATCAAGGGATTCACCTTCTTTTGTCACTTGGACATCCAAGTGTCTGAGTCCATCTATATTTACCATATAAACATTCACATGATCAAATTAACTTCTGATGATCATGTACATAAATATCCATATAATACTAAGATAACAAATTACGTCGTATTTCATTGACGGTCAATGAACACCCACAAGAGCATCCACTAATTATAAATAATGATTTATATTTACCTTTAGGAGTCTTCCCTTTTAAGTAATAGTTAAAAATCAAGGGGTTCATCTTTTTTCTTTTTCTGTTACGTGAACATTCTGATGATCATTCACAGACATTTACATGATAGTGAAATGACAAATTACATCCTATTTCATTGATGGTCGATAAACATCTACATGAGCATCCACTAAGCTTTGGGCTTTCTGGTTAGAATGATATATGTATCATCAAGTAGGGTTTACCTTGCTTACGAATGCAACTAATCATCAAAAAAAAAAAAAAAAAAAGAATTATGCACGCCCAAGAATTGTACTCTTGCAGAATTCAAAAAACTAGATAGGTTTCATTTCAACCCCAAATCACCAGTATTAGGAATGGCATTCATGACAGCGAATCCTAAGCTCCATCCACCATCCTACATCATCGATTGCTTCACTGCCTTCACATGTTTTAGTCTTTTAGTTTTTTTTTATATATATATATATATATATTTGAAAAAAAAATATTCGAACTCTACTCTTTTTTAGAGAGAAATCATGCACTAACTAATGAACCAAATACTTAGGTACAGTTTTAGTTTTTTTAGTTTAATATATGCATGTCCTTTAAATTTACCAATAAAAATGAATTTGAAAAATTCTATTACAATGCAATAGTATATCGCTTCATTTCTCAATAATCTTTAATTATCACATAAAAACAAATAGAAAAACACCGAGTTTCAATTTTTTTTATTTTAATTTCCTAGTAATCTTTAATTATCACATAAAAGCATATAGAAGATGGCTGAATTTGAATCTGAAATCAAATATTCAAATGCTTGAATTTTATTAGTGTCCATGGATCTTCTTCAATTCTCGAGTTGCATGCCAAACGTACCACTGTGAAGGTCAAAAAAGAGATGAGAAATGAAATGGAAGGGTTTGTGTTTACAGTTTATGTTCGGTTCAACTTATTATTTTTGATCAAACGAAGGAATGCCAAGCAAAAATGAGAGCATCTAAGGATTTCTGATGATTTTCTCTTCCATGTTTAAGTCATTGGACACTTGAGGAAGAAGGAAGTTAGAGGGTGAGAAAAAGAGTGACATCATACCTTCTTGGGTTATGCTCTCCGATTTATATATAAGGAGTGAGATAATATCTTAATAAGTGTCATGGGCATGTGGCCAAAACTAGCCATTGAACAATATTTCTCAGTCTAAGTAATATAATTTTATTAAAAAACATAACAAGCCAATTGATGTGCATGGTCAGTACACCAACTTAGATATAAGACCTTAGAAACAAGCCAACAAATTAAAACCCAAAACCTACAGGTCCCATCAAAAGGAGCACAACATGACATCTATCCATCATGACAAAAGCAATCAAACATTATTAAGAAAATTGCAAGGCAAGATGATCAAACTGAGTGTTTTTTATCAAACCATTGTAGTTTAACAACTTACTGTCATTGACAAAGGATGATCAAGGACATGGTTTTGGAAGTTTAGTCGGAGGAGATGGAGAGCTTGCAAGAGGCTGATCCCTATAATAATTCTCATAAAATAATATCCTCCTGGAGACGTCTCAAGCGGAAAAATTATTATGTTGTCAAGTTTCAGTACCGAACACACCATCTGGTATCGACCAGTCTGGTCTCATAATTGAAGGTGATGCCAACTCAATAATGCTACCTCACTGGTTCTGGCATTATGCTTTCCCCTGTTTCAATACGAATTCATTTCTTCTTTCCTTTCGATTTTTGCTCAAAAATTGTACAAAGAAAAAGTGTTAGAACAATTATAAAATCCTCTTATTACACAAAACACAAGAAAAAGAAGAAGATTGCTTATCTACTAAGTTCAAGCACATGTTTTTCATGTCATAGAAAGTGAAAAAAAAAATCCACCAGCCTACCTAATCCCATTTCTATCTCTACAATTTTATCTTGTTTACAAAATTGAAAAAGGAGATAAAAAAAAAAAAAAAAGAAAAAGAAACAAGGAATTGCCCTCATCAATTATTTCCTTCACTTGTTTTTAGATTTGGTAATTCTTGTTTACGTGTGTTAAACGTATCAGACACGATTAAATACAAAACATGTTAAGATTAAACACGAACACGATACGAATAATATTCATATTTTAAATCTGAAACACGTACACGTATCCATTTAATAACCGTATAACATGACACAACACGATTAACACGTTTATTAAACATGTTAATATACAACAAAATACGACCTGATTAATAATACGTTTAACATGTTTAAATAAAAATATTTACAATTAAATATAATTTTATTATTTAAATTTAAAATTAATAATTATAAAAACATTTATAACAAAATAAACTAATAATAACATTAAGTATAACAAAACAAAAATTCAAAATTAGAGTTTGGGAATGACATAATTTCATTATTATTTTTATAAAATTTAAAAAACTTATTAAAATAATTATTTAAATTTATTTAAATAAGGTTAAAATAATTTTTTATTATTAATTTTTAACAAATTGATAAACGTGTCGTGTATACACATTTAAACACGATTAAATATATTTTTACATTTAAACAAATAACACGATTAATTAAATATATTTAAACGTATTACTCTTGTCTAACATGTTAAGACACGAAAATATTCTTATCTTAAACATGTCAAACTCAATTAGATATAAAACACGCTAAAATTAAACTCAAACTTGTTTAATTTCGTATCGTATTAACATGTCGTGTCTAAAATTGTTAAGTCTACTTGTTCTTTTTCAAGCTCTTTGTTGACATAAGGAAACTTAATAAATATATTAGGAAAAAAAAATATAAACAAAATTATGTTACTAGGAATAGAAAGTACACTCAATGAGCATAATACTTTAAGACATGTGTAATCATTTTGACACTGTTGTTCACCAAATGCCAAGTGCTACTAATATTCTAATTCTTCCACAAATTATAAGCGTCCACTTAATGATTTTTCTCATTTTAACTGCTAATTTATTTTGAGCACAATATCGACAAATTCTTTAATTAAGAAATATATGTCAATTTCTTTTATATGATAAATATTTATATCTCAGTTAATTAGGTATGATTTTATATGGTTAGTTATAACTTATAACACAATAGAAAAACCAATGTTAAAAAAATGCAAAATGCTAATTATTAATAATACCATTGCTATGAACAGTTTATTTTTATACAAAAAACCTTGGATAGTATATTCTTGATCAGCTGAATCCTGCTAAATTTTGAATTCAGAAATAATAGTTTCTCTTCTTTCAGCCTGAAGATATCAACAATTTAGCAGCTCCTAGCAATTAAGGTATAAATAGCCTACAAGAAGCAAATATCAAAGGCCATTAACATGTGAAGTTCATTGAAATGCCACCAGGTCTGAATTGTTACCATCCCTTTGAATGCAGAAACTAGACCAAGTATAACTGAGAGAAGCAGGCTTACAGTATAAGCGGCAGAGAGTACTTTGATAGTAAACAGCCTGCCCGACCATGCAGCTTCTCTGAAAGTTATAGCTTCTCTTATCAAAGGATGCCATGCTCTTGCCATATGCAAACCATCTATTTTCCCCAACTCCGACTAGGTTTCAATACATGAGGCCACCTCCACTGAAGCTACTCTGCTATCCCAGCTCAGCATTGCAGACAGTATTGGTAAACGAAATGTGTAACTGTATTAAAGACGTGGAGGCTGCAGTCATGAAGAACGTACATTTCATGCTCTAAGCACTATATTAGATCAAGTGTCACCACAGCCTAGAGGGTCTGAGGAAACATGACATCAAACCATGGCCAATTGTATCAAGGATGAAATGGTTACTTTCCAAGCTTTACCAAATCAGGAGTAAAAACATGCTTTTAAAGTGCTAGCAGAAGTTATGTTATCAATATAAAAATTAACTGGGAGAGGTTATGTAATTTACCCTACCTTTAAATAATTTACATTCATTCTTTATGAACCTCAATTTTGATGATGGAAACAAGTGGTTGGCAGTTTCTGACTTAGGGAAAGAAACATCGCAATCCAATGGGAAAAAGAAATGAACCATACGTTTCCTCTTCTTGCGATCCAAGGAAACCACACTCGACCGGAAAAGGTGACATTTGAGTCATTTGACTTGATTTGTTTCTTTCACGAACCCAGTATCTGAAAGAAGGTCAAATGTTGCAATATATAGAATTCAAATTATTCACATCTGATTCAAAACAAGGACTCTTGAACTACTGAACAATTATTGCATTTACACGCTTACCTCAAGCATAGATCAAATTTCTTGACTCCAATCATCAGAAACCAGAAAATCAGTACCCATGGCAGCATGCAAAGTGGTATCCTTCTTTTCAACGAATGGAAGGAGCTTCCCTGAGTACAAGCTCCTCACAATCCAGCTACTTGGCTGCAATAAATAGTGGATTCCATTTACAACGATCTCAAACAGCAAATTAAAAGAGGGGAGAAAGAGGGGAGGAATGGAATAGAATAGTTGAACATCATTCGCAAAAGGTCATGCTCTATGAGAACTTGATATAAACTTTGAATCAGTTCCTAAATTCAACACCCGCTTATCCCCACCCCATTTTTCCTTCCCAGATTCACAGACACACACATAATTTTAAAGTTATGTTGAAGGTGAAAGGAAGGGGCAAAAAAGCACTGACCATCATGGGTATCTTTCTTTCTGAGGCACAGTGCCTTAGGTGACGAGACGCCTTACTCTCACCTTCAGAAACAATTACCGCCAAAGATATCTTTTCATTATCGAGATTTTGAAGTAACCATAGAAGAGTTTTGAACACACGCCCACCTCCATGCTAGCCAAACCCGAAAAGAAAATGATTATAATGTGAGACTATTTTGACTGCAAAAGTGTTAGGAAAAAGGATGTCTCAAAATTAATTGAAAGTAAACCAACAAGAAAGCATTATTCTACAAGCTCAGCAGCTGTACGGGTAAAATTCACATTTGGAACAAGCTTTTCAGCAACCAGACTATTATTACATGGTATTCACATCAAATATAAGGTGGCTTTTGGAACTCACTGAACTTTGAATGTCTTCCAGTTACAGCATGTAGATTTAAGTAATAGCAGTAGCCAAATGATGATAGGATCATAGGAAATGACACATCAATGCAACCAAATCCAATTGAAATATTTAAAAGTACCCTCTTTAAAGATAGCCCTAACTGCAAAGAAACAAATACTATTTGTGCACATAAATTTGGTTATATCATTACTTAGTTTCTCATCCATTGAAAGTACCCCAGGTCTTAAGTTAAATTAACCAAATTCTGAAGCATACTGAAGTTCCAAATAAGACTAGAAAACTACAAGGTAACTGAAACCAACTCCATTGTTATCTCAATTCAAATATATGTTTGTAATAGCACAGCCTGTGCAAATTATTCACATCAATTTCTCAATATTCTATCACTGAATGCAATCATTTTGGTGTAATTGATACTGATTGCTAACCATTAAAATGTAACATAATTTCAGCTATAGCTGAACAAACAATAACACTGTCATTACAAAATTAGACCCGTAAAAGGTATCAACAATTATGCATGATCTGCAGGAATGGAACATAGAGTTCTTCATTTTTTCTGACCAAGAAGAAAGAGAAGGAATCAATAAACGAAAGCAATAGTTGGACCACAGATGCATAAATAGAACAAATTTTACATCGGGTGCAAGTTGAACCTGCTATATGCAGGCACAAAATGCCTTTGCAGGTCTAAAAACTAAAATACTTGTTAACTACGTATCATTCTTCAAATATGGATATGGTCTTGTTGGGGAACCAAAGGAATTTGAAGAAACTGTTTTATATGCATGCCCCTTGCCCCTGGTAAAGAACCAAGGACCAGCATGTAATCTTGCAAGAGCAACGTCAAAAACTAATAATGCTTGTAAATAAGAATCATTCTTTTAGACACGGATATGCTCTGACAAGAAAGATCAGAAGTGTTTGAACCCATTGTTTTACAAGTCAGCACTCCACTAACGAATCAACAAGTAGCATATAATCTTGCCAGAGCAGAGTTACTGTGAGCCAGTCACATAATGCGCTTAAGCAAAAATTATAATCAGAATAATCAAGTAAAAGCAAGAAGCTGTAACACTAAATGAAGTAACTGATACAAAAAAAAATACCATTTACCTGGATTACTTTTGCAAATTTAGTGCAGAATAGCTGCTTCCCATGAAGCATAATTCCTATTCCATCAAAAATATATGTATAATTATCTTGGCGAACAGGCTTCCCAATTCTTGTAAACCTAGTGTCTGGCTGATTCAACAGAACCATGTATCTGTAGAAATATAAAATTAAAAAAAAAAAGCTCCATAAGAAACAATAGAGAGAGCAAACATAAATAAAAGCCCTTATCAAAGGTTACAAGAAAAAGGTATGATTAGAGACTACAAAATGCAACCAGCTTATTATTCACAATTGTGGAAACAACCCTAAAGTTTATAAGAAACAAGAAACAACCCTGAGTTTTACTTTTAGTAATGCTTATACTTCACAATTGTGGAAACCAGCTTGTTACTATGAGTCATTCCAACCTATATTGTCGTTTATCCATAACAACAAACTTGTGATGATAATAACACAAACATTTTTCCTTTCTGGAAGCATTTTCTCCAGAACTTAACTGAATTTAATTTGATAACCTAATGAAGCATTAACTCGAAGGGAAGTACAAAGAAATTCCTCTATAGCTAGCCCCTCAATTTGCCTGGTATAGAGCCAAGTAGCGAGAAAAGTAAACGAAAGAATCAAGGAAAAGTAGTTAATTATAAAGCTCCACTCTCAAATAACTTGCACCGACTTTTGAGCATGAATATGTCTAGCTCGAGGAGAAATCACTACTCCACTAGGGATGGTGATTGGACAAGTCAAGTTGGGTTGTGTGGTTCCCAGTTTAGGTTAACTAAAAGTTTGGGCCAATTTGGGTTTGGACCAAATTTGGCCAATCAATAACATTGTTAATAAATAGTATATTATACTCAAACCATGTCATTGTAGCTTACTAACTGGTATGCCACTAAAAACTATAATAAAAACATTTATACTGATTTTTGCAATTTAGATTCTTGCAGTTGTAGTTGAAGCAATATATTAGTAGATGAAGCTAACATTTCCAAAACTCTGTTGCAGTAACAAACTCTGGTAACATAAAATCAAGCCAAAGATTAACAAATCCAGTGGCATGTAAAACGAAGATATTAAAGAACCTTACTTTCCAGGTGATAATGCTGAACCGGCTGCAATCGAATCTGTAAGCCACTTAACTTTTAGAATTAATGAATTCACCGCACATGCATACAAGAACTTGGTAGTTTGTAGCTGGGACAGAAAAAAAATTAAAGGAATTCTGTCATATTTAACAATAAAAAAATGCCTAATGACAAGGAGATCTTGGAGAACAAACTCATAATAATGGAATTGACTTGATCATCAAATTACACATTATAAATTGATGGTGGTACTACAAGAGAGAGAGTACTGACATACTAGATTTCCTTCATATCAATAAGTGTTAAACTATCTTAACCAAGGAATTAATCAGAGTACAGACTACATTTGGCAATTGATTAAGAGTGGTAGTGGCAGGATGCTTTAGCCCCATGTAAACCAGTATTACTCATCAATGCCTCTGAATCATCATGTGTACATCAATATTTTTTATCAGATCTGTATACATGGAAAGTTTTGACCTCCAATTTTCTATGTAAATGTGTCAGAAACAATCCAAAGCATGACAAGATAACTATCAGTTCTCAGAGAGTACACCAATTCAATCCTTGTTGAAACAAGTAAATACAGAATAATAACTTAAGGGATCAAGAAAAGAAATTAAACTTTAAATACCAACCTTCTTTGGGCATAGAACGATAGGAAGTTGCAGGAACTTAAGCCTTGAACATCTTTTTCCCCTGTTTGAAGGAGATGGAATATCAACCAGAACAACACCACCATATTTCCTTATCAATCCTTCGATTTCCTTTTCCTTTCCCCTTGAAAATCCTGTAAGCAGAAATTTTAAATCCTGAAATATCAAACTCTTCTGATCCCTGAAGTGGATTGTGGAAAACCTTTTATCATCTAGAATTTCAGCATCTGGTTTAAACCTCTTGCTAGGTCTTGAAACAGAGCCTATATTTTAGCAAAACAATATCTATTTCAAGCTCAAGAAATCCATAAAGGGCAAGGAAACAATGAGTTATATTATCAATATAGAAGGATTACATTTTTGGTGAAAAGGTTGTCGCTCGTGGAGGTTCTTGTTTTGCTGAAGATTGACTTCAATTTCTGAAAAATGGACTCTTTTTCTAGATGGAAATTGCATATCAAAGGCATTATTGCACTTAGATTGTATCCACTGAAGACTGCTGCGTGAGCTAAGTGCAACCGAGGCCTTTTGTGCAACAGCCTGTTCAGCATTTGCCTTTCCAAGTGAACCACAAACAAGAAGTCTGGCAGCCTGAAGCCGCTGGCGCATCCTTTGATGTAGAATAAGAGGTGAGCTTCCCCTGGAAGGCTGGTCCTGCAATGCAGCCCCATCTTTAGCATGTTTGTCAGAATTTTGCTTGTAGTTTGTTGTTTCTCCATCTGGATTATCCACAACAGTAGTGTGTTTATTTTCTTCTGTATCTCGACCAATTGTACACTCAGGTGTGGAGCTTGCAGCCAAGGACATCTCAGAATTTCTTTTATCAGAAAATCTAATGCCATTCATGTTGTGTCTCAAGTTTAAAGAGGTTGATTGATTAAGACATAGTCTTTCACTCCCCAAAGTGGAATCATGTTCATGCAGTACTGTACTATAAGTTCTAAGTGAGGTCAACCGCCTTCGAACTTTAGCTACAGAATGTTCACCACAAAATGTGGGCAAAGCTTGCCTGGTCCCATAGGTAGATTCACCATCCAGATTCTCATTCCCAAGTACTGCTGTGGAGCCAAAGCAATTTCCAACATTAGCTTCTCCAGAATTTCCCTTGTGACCCAATGCAGAACTGTCATTCTCTGAAGAAATACTGCAAGGAACAATGGAACAAAGAGGATCCACCAAGGATAGATTAGAGGATCTCACATCTTGAGAAACCATAATGCCCTCATCAACTTGGTCATATAAACCCTCAAAGGGTATGCTTTGATCTGAAGCTATCTTAGATCTATTTTTTTCACACTTCAGGACAACAGAGTTTTCATCAGGTGCAACATCAGCAGATTCAGAGAAGAAACTAGTCTCAGCAGCAAAATACTTTGGGATATTTTTGCCTTTTGGTTTCAGCTGTACAGGATCAGCTTCCTCCTAAGATAGAAAAAGTAAGAAAAAGATCAAAACACCAAAATTAGGAGAGATTTTAAATCATAGGGAAGAAAAATTACATTGTCAAGTATATATATACCACAAATACCGTGGCATTACCCAACTAAAGTCAAACAATTTTAAACAACAGATTTGGCAATGGAGAAAGAGATAACTACATAACAAGCACTACCTGCCTAAGAAGCAAATGCAGTGAATAAAACCCCAAAGAACTAAACAAAGCATAACTGCCAAAAATAGTAGCTCAAAAAAGTGCAGCAAAAGCATGACATATATATAAAGCGAGTTAGAGATGAGCAAGCAAGCATTAGCAGTATGTATAATGCTTCACAAATCAAAGAAATTCAAAGCAGCTAATATCTCTACAACTAGACTCATTTAAAGATTGATGAAAGCTAGACATGCGATAGCAAAGTTATAGTACAGATTGGCCACCCAAAACATTGTCAAATCCTTTTATTAACTACCTTTGTTAGAGGAAACTTTATGACATTATCTATTTGCCCCTTCCAACCAAAAGATTCTTTGAATTCTTCAAACGCTCCTCATTTTTAAATTCAAAGATCAATAAAATAAAATGAAAACATACCTTTCCTGCCCAACCACCAAACCAACGACTTCTGAATCCATCAGCAATGGATGGGCTTGCATTACTTTCCCCTCCTGCAGATAAACACAGGAAAAATAAAGGACCTTTAAATATGATCTGTTTAATAGAAGAAAAAAGGAGAAAAAAGGGGGATAAAATAGATATTGTCACCAGCATTCTCCAGATTCCAGAAAGCAGAACAATTTACATCAGCCTGAGGTTGAACAGAAGTATCCACTATCGAAAAGCCAACTCTCTAAAAGTGTACTAGAATTAGTCATATCTAAGTAAGATGCTAGAAACTCTCTGGCTCCCACAAATCATATGGGTCCATCTTAACTAAATTTAACTACAAAGTATTTGGGGAAAGAAATCTTTATACATATCTCCTTTTCTTCTTTATTGAGTTTAGCATGGGGAAGCCAATAGAAGATTTGAATTTAAGTCTTATACCTGTACCGTAGCTGAAACATGTGAAATCTCCTGGCCCAGTTTATGCAACATCGGATCAGAATTGCCAGTAAAATCAGAGATCCTTAACCCAAAAGATGGATCATTAGAAGATTTATTCTGAGAAAAATGTTCTGCATTTTTGCTTATATTCTCACTCCCAAAACAATTTTCAGATACAGGAGTATCTTTAACTAGAGATTCATCTGAACCACAAGCATGTTGATCATCCAAGCCTCTGATAGATAATCCTACATCTTCAAATGCATCAGCCATGGTTAAATCATCCAAGTCCAAAAGAAAGTCAATCTCATCACTTTTCTCACTTGAACAATCAAATGCATCTTCTGAGATCTCTAAGCGTGCTTGCTTAACCTGAAGGGCAGCTTCAAGTACTGCTGCTGTTGAAAAAGCTTCAGAAGCTGGATCACTCTTCACCAATTCATGTATCACTAATGTTTCTGATGCAGCAATAGAGAGTTCAACTGCATCCATAATATCAATACCTTTGAGGTTTCTGACAGTGACTTTTTCTACAGAATGCTCACTGCAAGCCTTGACGTGATTTGATAATTGTGGGCCATCATTCTCCACAGCTCTTGCAATGGAAGTCAAAGGCAAGGTATTCACCCCACCAGCACCAATTTTGGTTTTTATTAGGTCTATCTGATCTCCACTTCCAGATGAAACAACTTGTGGTAATTGCAGAACTCTGTCAGAGCCATGCTGAGCACAAGATGTACTTAAAAATTGACTTTGGCAATACAGTGAATCACTATCTGGCGACAGATGTAAACGAAAATTAAGCACCTATAGATCATAATATCTACTGATTAGGCCACATTCCATTCATAGAATTCAAAGGATGTAACTAACCAACTTTAATATCAAAGTGCAAACATGTTTCAACAGCAACAATTGATAGGATAAAAAATTCCTATTGCTAGTCAAAGCAAGAAATATTACATATTAATAGTTTATTTCAAATTATATTCCTTTTGGAAGTCAAACTCCATAATTTCCTTGCTATTACTATAAAGCATAAATATAACAACTTACATCCTTGGAAGATGGAAAAGAACTAATCGGCGAATTGTCTTCTCCAGATAAGAATAAATGAAAACTATTACATCGACTTTCTTCCCTCCACAACAACAACTCCAAATCTTCTCCTTGCACACATGGCAATTCCTGATTCCAACAAAAAAAGAAAAAAGTGGAAAAAGAAAACTCGTTTAATGAAATTCTATGAACAAGAGTTCGAATTTTAACCAATGAAGCATACAATTATTTTCTTCCAGGCAAAAAAAATTAAAATGACCATAAAAATTTTAATTGTACAAAATTATAAAATTCAATCATAAATCTAAAACAAAAAAATGAAAACCTTAAATTGTTGATGAGAAGGGCTTCTGGGTTCCACTGAGGTGTCCGTGATTCGTTGGAGATAAGCTGGAAGCCAAGCCAATTCCTAGTATCATAACAATATGTGTTTTTTTTTTTTTTGGTTTTCACATTCAAAATTGCAATTAATATATGATTCCATTAAAAAAAGAAATAAATAAAACAAAATTCCAAGGAAAAAAATATGATTGAAGAGAAAGAGAAGAAGTTACCTCGGAAAATTGGGGAGGACGAAACCCTGAGCTGCCCATTTGAATGTACAAACCGAGAGATGGAAAACTCGCTGCTGAAAGCTCTATCTTAATTTATGAGATTTTTCGCGCCAAAACCACGTCAGATTTTGTCATTTTTTTTTACTATTATATTTTGATGGACCTGGGCTCAAATCTATGCAGGCTCAGGTCAGATTCCATTTGGGCTCAACCTATGTAGGGCTAGTCCAAGCCCACTGAAACCATTTTAAAATATCATTCAAATAATAAAACAAAAATATTTTATATATAAATGTTTTATTATAATTTAAATATATTTTAAAATTAAATTGAAGTAAAATTTCACAACAGGATAGAATGTTACTACAAGTCCGTTAATTTATTATTTTTTTTATATAATCTAATAAAATATGCAACACAACACATGAAATTAAAAATTTTCAAAAATAATATATAATATTATAATCTTTTAATATTTTAAATGCCGAATTTCTCCATTTGAAAATATACAAATAGAGCATAATACTTGAAAAAAATCTTAAATTATTTAAGAAAATTCAAATAAATTTTTATTTTTCTATTGTATGCAATTACATTCATATATTTTTATTTTAGATCAAATAGTTCCTTATAACTAATGGTTGATTGTTTGTCATTAATCTAAATGTCACATCTTATTTTTGTACTCACGTGGTACTGACATAAAATTGACATGGAGGTAAAAAATTCAGATGATTATGTCATCATGTCAAATCAACATACCACATCATCATCTATTATGACAAATCAACATGTCACATTAACACCATGTAACATAAAAAGATAAATGACATTTTGACTAATAATAATTAGTTAACCATTAATATAAAATCTTATTTGACCCAAAATAAAAATACAATAACTCGATTGAACATAATAAAAGAATACAAACTAATTTGAACTTTCCTATATAATTCAGTGAATTCCAAGTATTATGCTTACACATAAAAGTTCATAGTCTAAGTCCATTATGAGAATCAACCAAGGCTATTATAATATTCTACGTTTGGTATTTTGTAAAGAATGTAATTGTTGAGAATATGATTATTAGGAAAATAGCTTTTGCAGCATTTGATATAACATGAGAAAGTAACGATTGTAGGAAATGTGATTACTAAGAAATTACATTATAATGTTTGGTTTAGAAGCATTTTATTAGAAATATAATGCAAGTTTACAAAATTACCTTTATAATTGAAAATATCAAATTGTATAAACTTATGTTTTATATAAATATTTAACACTGCAAACTTTATCTCTTAAAATAATAAATAATAACATGACAAAAATAACATAATATTATAATACTATTATTTAAATATTAAAATATGTTAAAAATACAGAATATTTTTTTTATAATAATGCCTGTAAATATTATAAATAATAATTTTGTAATAATACCTAGAATTATCACATGAATAAAAAAAATGTTATTCAAAGAGTTTTTTAATTTTTTTTGTCTTGAGCTTCTTTGGCTAATGATTTCTCTTTTTTTTTTTTTAAATAAATAGCAAATGCTTTTAATAATATTAATAGTAGTATTAGTTATAAGTATACATAAAATAGTATGAGCAAGTTTATATTTAAAATGATCAAATAATGAAATCTAAAAAGTAAAAATAAAATAAACTAACCTAAGGCACCATTTTATATATTTAAATTGGACCCTAAATCTATCCTTATTTTAATCTATCCTTTTGACAACTTCTTCCTCACTTTACTTAGTCGAATAGAAATCCTCTACCCCCTGTTTGTGCCCTCATTGGTCCCTCCTCTCTATTTTCTTACCACATGTATTATAACTTATTAACATTCCTAACGATGTTACCCTAAACGGCACTAAGTTTTCAACATTTTTATTTTTTAAGTTATCTTTAGCAAGTATTAAGTAAAGTTACAGCTTATAAGGTATTTAATAAAAAAAAAAGTTACAGTTTATATCAAATGTTGTGATATAAACCTAGTAGCTCCATCAGCAGCAATCATATGCATCTAGGACTTAGCTATGAACTCAAATAAAGAATCCATTTTTAATGGGGTGTACAAGCTTAAGCTGTTTTTAGACAAAATTGTTATTTTTGAGGCAAAGGATGAGACTTCAGAAGGAAAAGTGAAGATAGGTATGAGATGGTGGGTGATATTAATTGCTACATATAAGTAAATGAAAATTATAGAGGTTGTTTCATACGTTAGAAGAGTGAAATAGAGATAACAAATGTAAAAATGGGATCAGAGACTAGAGACTAAATTCTTCAAATGAATTTAATGTAGATTTAGGTTTTGGATTTAGTGTATTAGTATTAAAGTGAGGTTGGAAAAATACGTTAATGGCAGAGATAATGGATACAAAAATGTCAGTTGTAGAGGTTAAGTCGATTGTCTAAGTGGTGTTATTTTAAGGTTTGCCAAATTTCTTTTTCTTTTTCTTTTCCTATTTTTCTCAAAATTATATTAAGTAAAAAAAAAGAAATATTCAAGAAAAGCTTATTTATCTATTTATGGAATTTAGAGCTCTTATAACTATTGGTAAGAAATATAATAAATAAGAGTGGGGATGCTAGATAAGAAAATAAAGCATTTAGAACAGTTTTTGTTAGGATTAAGGAAAAATGAAGATTATTACTCTAGAACAAATAATTATCATGGTCTTCATCCTTTATTAGGGAGTGTTTGCTTTGATACTCTTCAAGAATTCTTAGCAAGAAAACAATTTTAATGACTACTTAGAAGTACAATGGTGGAATGGATGCTAAATTTAAGTACACCAAAGTTATAGAAGCTATTTTCTTTGGTAATTTCAGTTGAAATGTGATACCTAACTTGAAGCAATTATTTACAGTTCCACATGTTTTTATTGCCTGTAACAAATATAGGTTGTTCTGTCTTTAACTTTGTTTTTAATTTTCAACTGTAGGTTATGTTTTTAGCAGATGTATCTATGTTAAGCTATCAAAAAAGTTTTCACTTCTTTTGGGTCGCACTCTTGACAAGTATGTAATACTTTCATTATCGATATACCATTTTTTATTTAGCAAAAACTGATTGTTGTTTGATTTGTTATTGACAGATATATTGATTCCTCCCTAAAAGTGTATCTCACTTTATGGAATATTTGGTGTTCAAGTATAAAGGTCTAGTACTCTCTCTTGGTGGCAATGGCAGATCTTATGTTGTAATTCTTGAAGCTAATCATACAGTAGATAGAACTCAAAGTAAACTATACTTTGCAAGAATAAATACAAAAGTAGGATTTTGAAGGGTAATGCTCTTTTATCCATCAAAAAGCTGTGGGCTTTCCATCACAAGCATTCCATGCATCAATTCTTCTGAGTCTCAAGAGTTTGGTGAAAGGATATGAATTAAGTTATATATTTTCCCCTTTCTTGTGATTGACAGGTCAGAGTGACATTTTCATCATTTCGTTTTATGAAACCAGATGATTCATCATTAGATCCATTCCTTATACATACATTAACTATATGTTTTAAGCCACGAAGACAAGTTTTGTGTATATTGAAAATTTTCCTGTATCACCTAGTTTGGAAACTTGTAAAAGTCTAAGGGATCATTACCTACATTTATTCTCCAATTTTCAGGACAATAACTCAATGAATTGTAATTAAATTTATGTTTTTGGCTATCATCACATATTTTTGAGGTTGATTTTTGTTACTTTTATCAAGCAAGTTACGAGTCTGAAATTGACAAGTGATATTTTAAAATTTGCCTAAGCAAATCTTCTTGTTAATTTAGGTTTATTGTGTAGATTCTTCATATTTTATTTTTGTTGGAATCTTGAGGTCAACATGTAGAATTGTTAATTAATGGATGTCTTTGATGAATGACTAATTGCTTGATATTTATTGAATATTCTAAATGATTTTTAAACTAAGAAGAAATTTAGCATGCCATTGTAATTAATTACCTATTTGTTCTCATTGTTACTGGTTGACATTTGATACTGTATATAGCCATAGTTGTGGTGTCAAATGAACTTTTGCACTAGTGTTGTTTGATATGAATATTAAAAAATTACAAAATTATGCAAATGATAGAATACATCAGAATAATGATTTGTTTGCCTTATAAATATGTTATTTTGATTCTCCACTGTTATGGAGTAAACTTTGTGAATGCTGCTTTTTTTAGGATGGAAAATGTCATTAATGTCAAGCTAGCTCGTCCATGTTTTAAAATGAAACTTGTGGACCACTGCATAGATATTGTAAATTTTGATTAACAAATTATTTCAGGTGTTTATGTGGTGGGAGTTTATGACATATTATGAGCTTTTGGTGGTGGTGTCTTTTAGTTAGTAATACACTTGAATGATTATTTCTGCTTCCATATGACCATAAGAAATGGATTATTAATATTTAGATTACATATATCTAGGCTTGCATGTTAGAACTTTGGCCACAAACACACTTAAGAAATGACACTTGAAAACTAAATTATGCATTTTACAGTAACATGCAAAAAGTTTGCTTTCTGCTGCTAGTGGTAACTCTGCACTTTTGGGTACATGATTTAATGAATATTCTTGTTTTTGACATTTGTAATGAGAATTTTGTTATGATAGCTTTTATCAATCTATTCTGAACATCTTTTCTCATGTTTTGTAATCTCCTGGAAAATTGTTTGTTCAACATTTTTAATGACATCATGTTATCACTTTCTCTTTACTGAGGAGACCGTCAAAGTTTATTCTTTTTCAAATTTTTCTACTTACTGTTCAAACAAAAAACTAAGAATTGTTTTTATTTCTCCTTTAAACATCCTTTAATTGGACAAGACATGTAGTATAATCAAGTTCGAAAGTTAATTACAATAAAAGTTGTTGACTTTTTGTTATTTTAGTGCTAACGTCATTCATACCGTTGCTACAGTGAATTATGATGATTTACTCAATTCCTTATTTCCTTTATTAAATTACAGTTATTCTGTTTTTAAAACTTTTAATTCTACATATTAATCTTGCTATAGAAGCCCGTTGAATGAAATTCCTTGATTGAGATATCAAGGTACTAGATGTAAGTTAAAGGAACCAAACCACTATAAATATTCTTGCATTGTCCATTTTTCTCTACCCTTCCTTACTTGGTGTCTTTTAGTTATTACAAGCTTTACATCCTTCTTTCTTTAATTGATTACAAGTTCAACAATTCAATAAGGCTGAACTTAAAATTTTTAGGGCTATTCAACACCCCCTAACACTCCAACGGGACCAACAAGTGATATTAGAGTCAATCCCTCAATTTAATGCCTAACATCCTTAGAAATAAATCCATATGGTTTTGCAAAAGTTAGTAGTTGTTGAGGATCAATCCACAAATAGGCCTCCTCTATTTGATGGATCAAATTATGCTTATTGGAGCACTAGGATGTCCATATACGTTAGAGCCCTTGACTATAAAATATGGGATGTAATTACGAAAAGACCTTATGTTCTCACCTCACCTACCCTTCTTGGTAAAAGAGTTTTATTCTAGCGTTGCTGTAAATAAAACTAAATTGGATAATTAAGAAGAATTTACAAAAGATAGCTTGAGTATTTTTCTAAATGGTAGGGAATTTCATATCAATGCTCGAGATTTAGGAGAGTTTCTTAAAACAGAATTTAAAGTAGGGGAATTCAAAATGCCTGAGAAGTATGATCCCGGTCATTTTTGGGAAATTGTAACAAAAAAAAAAAGAAAAATTTCCCTCTAAAAGCTATGCCAACGACATTAGAAATGCTCAACTTAGGATCCTACATTATTTTATTACAATCGCACTTCATGGCAAGAGTAGTAGCTTTAGCTATGTTAGTGCACAGGACTTGTGGCTAATCAAAGCAATATTTAATGACATTCCATTGAATATAGGGAGGTACATGGTTGAGAGAATCAAGGGAACCTTGCTGGGTGATAAGACCAACTTGCCATATGACAACATAATTACAACTCTAGTGAAAAAGAAATAAATCTGGAGTATAAGGTTCCAAGTTAATATAACAAGAAACAAAGATCAGGAGATATTTTTGGGGAGTGTTCTGAAGATAAGATACAAACTAGAGAGGAATGAATGCATAAAAATCACAAGAAGTACACCACTGCCCCTCAGTATTGGAAGTCCTTCCACACCCTTCACCAGATTCAGCCAACCTTCCTTCCAAGGAGAAATGATTTTTAATCTCCTCATGAGGATTAATGGAAAGATAACTGAACAAACTATGAAGATGACCATGATTGAAGAAAAACTTCAGCTACTTAAAGGCCTTTTACATCAAGCAAAGGAGACAAAATCCCCTGCCTCTAAAGCTTCAGCCATTACTAGTAGTCACTTCAGTTTGAGGTTCCTACTTCTAATCATGAAAGGGAAACTGGAAAAGAAATACTTAAAAATGAAGACATAAATGAGAATAAAAAGGGAGATTCTAAAAAGGAAAAAGCTGAACAAGAAGAAAAGGAAAAGGAGCGAACCACATAAAAGAATGAACAAGAAGAAGAAGTTTAAGCAGAACAGGCAAGTGAACAAGAAAAATTGAATGAAGGACAACCACCAGTAGAAAAGAGGAACAACAATTCTCCTATAGAATCAGAAGAGATCGAGTATCTCAATTCATTAATGATTTGCTAAAAGAGACCAAACCTGATCAGGAAAGAGAAAGGGTAAGAATAAAGGCAGAGACTCAGTTGGTTAAAAAAAAAACTGAAGAAATTGTCAATCAACTAGTCCAGGATAAGGGGAAGACAATAACTGCTAAACAAACCTCTCAAAAACCTATTGGTAAAAGGCAAGAAAACTATAGCTACTAGACCACAACCTTCAGAAGAAGAAAATCAACCAAGCTGGCTTTGACCTCCACTCAACACCCTTCTAAGCCTGTAACTTCCTAAACTATCTCATAAACCTCTTCCTTTTCATCCTCATCATCTAACTCTTCATCCAAATCTTCTCCTAAACCTCTTAAAGTGCATTTTGGCATTAATGAATCCTCACCCCTTTCGGACTCAAATTAAGACCCTTTTTTGTATGATGACAAAAATGGGGAGAAAAGTAAGAAGGTAGGAAAATAGGAGTAGGAAGTAAGTTATAAACTGGTAAGAAAGACAAACTTAATCTTTAATTATCTTTATTTTGATGTGCTTTATGAAAACTATGTTTTATGTTGTGCGGGTAAACAATAGTTGAATGTGTTTTTTTATGATGGAATTGTGTTTATGCTTATATGGTTTATGTTTTCATGGTTGAATGCTGTTATGATTTTATTTTCCATACTTGTATGTTGAATAATTGTATTAAGGTGCACATTTAGGGGGAGTACATATTTAGGGGAAAAAATCCCCAATCTGCACATAAGTTCTTTTTATACAGAAACATTGCATTCTTAATCTAGAAGTGTTTCGTCATTATCGAAAAGAAGGAGAATGTTAACTCCATATGTTTTTTATGAAAACAAAACATTCCTCATTCATTAATGTTTAACCTTGTTATTTAAGTGTTTATGATTTAGTTTAATTCTCCTAACAAAATTGGTAATTAAAGGTAAGTCAATAAGCTTTCTAAATTTAAAGAAGAGTTAATTAGTTAAAGAAAGAAAGAGCAAAGTAACTAATAAAGATAGAACTTTAGTACCCGATTAACAAAGAGGCTTAATCAGTTAAGGTATAACTAGGTGCTGACTTAAAGCGAGACAGAGGAGCCTTAATCACTTAGCACCAGGCTTAACTGATTAAGGAAGTGCTGGAAGTTGATAACAAAGTCATGCTAATCGGTTAAGAAGTTTGGTTAATAGGTTAGAGCATAAGGGCCCAATACTCTTAAGCACCAAAATCAAGTTTAAAAAGATAATTGACCGTTAAATAGAGCCAAAATGAAAAAGTGCAAATTTGAAGAGTTTTTAACTGATTAGAGCTTGTGGTAATCGATTAATGCTAAAGGGTGTGAAGCTTCAATCTATTAAGGGCAGAATTAACTAGTTAGAGGAAGTCTGTTGAAGTAGAGAGGTTTGCAGACAGAGATTTCTTAATTGATTATAATCTCTTGTAATAGGTTAGAGTAGAAAACACAACAGTAAGACAGTGCAAGGCAGATAAGTTGTAATTGGTTAGAGTTCCCTATAATTAGTTAGCCGAACTTTGTCAATCGATTTGAATTTAAGCGCTAAAAGACAAAATAATGGCTAGAATGGCATCAGAGTTGTCTCCAAAGACTAGAAACTGCTCCCAACAGAAAAATCTAACTCTCCAAGTATAAAAAGAAGCTCCAATAATCAAAAAAAGTAGATTTGGAAGAAAAAAGAGCCATTTTAAGCAAAAAGCTGAATATCTGTCGTAACGTGTTGGTCCGAGAACCCGACCGCTAGACGCGGGCAAAAATTATATTGTTTAGGAGTCGCCACCAATATTTTTTTATCTAGGTGTGATTGGTCACCTATTAACCCGATTCTAATCAACGAAGTTCTAAATTAATTTTAGGTTCGTCGATAGAACGAGAACTGATCCATATTTTTCAGAGATAGGTTCCAGAGTACGGTTACGTACGGAGAAGGGTTAACACCTCCGTGACGCCCGTTCTGCGAACGGTACCATTTAATCTTAAGTTATCTTATTGTAGCCTACTTTTGATTTAGTCCTCGCTTATTAACTAATTTTCTATTAAATTGACTGCCTGAGTCTTTTATTTGGTTTTACGTATGCGCATGATGCAAGCGTAAAATGATGTCATGACTTGTTTATTTTAAATAATGGGGTCGGTAATCTTTTATTGGAAAATTATTCGAAGACCATCCCAACGCTTTGGTGAAGTCTCGAAATTTTCCTCACCTAGAGATATCATCGGAAGAACTCGTCTCTACAAGCTCTTCTGGGAAATCCCATCATCGAAACTCCCGCACCATTTGCAAGATAAATGTGACATGCTATGACAGGATTAAATAATGATGTCTACATGCAGACGTTTATTGACTTAGATAGTTCATGATTCATCCAATTATGTGTTTTATCACCTTATTTACATATTTCTTTTGTCATCATTTTTTTGGATTATTTATTTATTTCTACTATTATTATCATTATTTTTTTTTATATTTTTTTGTTTTTTATTTAAATCCATATCCTTTAATTAATGTTGTTGATTAATATTTTACTTGATTATATAACTTATCAAATAAACAATTAATTAATAATTTTTTTTTACGATTAAATTGGTTTCATTTAGTAATATTTCTTTAAGTTAATTAACTAATTTAAGTTTGGATGCAACATTATATAAAATTTTTTTTAAACAACGACTATTTGACTTAATGGGTATTGGAGTTTAGAGTCCGAATTTATCCCGACGCTTCGGTAAAAATCCGTCTCGGACTTCGCACTAAAAGATCTCACTTAAAAGAGGTAACTCTTTACCTTTCTTAGGTGGAGTTTCTCAAATAATCATTTCATTTTTCTTTTTTATTCTTCTCATTTACTTATTATTATTACTATATTTAAAAAAAAAACTAAATCTATTATGAATTTTCTTGCTATTTATTTACTTATTATATATATATATAGATATATTCTTCTAAACTATACATCTTTACTATTATTTTTTATTACTACTATCATTATTTTTTTTTATTTTTCTAGCATTAAAGGAAGCATTCATAATATATATATACGTATATATAAATAACTTTTCCTAATATGGTTTAAATCATAACAACAAAAAAATACAATTTATTTAACAAAATGGGCTAACCCAAAATCAATTGAAATAAGCCCAATCCAAAAAGAAGGGTTATACCTTTCTGGGCTCAGATTAGCCCAGTTTAATGGCCCGTAGAAGCCCAAATCTGCTACACCCGATCTGCTCCCTGAGGTCCACAAGACTGAGCTCAAAACGCACTATTTTGGGTCTTTGCTTGGTAGCTTTTAATCCACCAAAACGACGTCGTTTTGGTCCTAAACCTAAGTATTTAAACCTTTATTTTCCTTTCTCTTCTCATTTTCTGCCTTCTTTTTCTCTCTCTAGGCGCACCCTCTCTAACTTCTCTCTAAAACCTTCCCTCTCTTTCTCCTTCTCCTTTCCCTTACGCCAGCGGCTTACCTTTAATCGATGGCTTGCCTTTAACCGGCAGCCCAAGTGTTCCTTCCCTCTCTACCGGCGCTATCACTTCCACCGTCTTCTTCACCGTCGAAGATCGACGAACCCAGATTTGCAACTCTCTCTCTCTCTTTCCAAAATCAACCTGTCCTTTACACCCAAATCCCCCTTCACCAGATCTGACTAGTTTTCTCTTTTTTTGTTTTTGTCTTGTGTTTGTTTTGATTTTTGATCTTTTGTTCTTGTGGCTAGGGTAGCTTGCTGGTAGTTTAGGATTTTTGATGGCTGATTTGTGATTTTTTTGGTTGTTTGAACTTGGTTTTTCTTTGTTTTTCGATTGGTTTTTTTTTTGTTCCCTCTTTTCTGATGTTGCCAATTTTTTTGGTTTTTATACCACCAAGGGATTTTTTGATTTTGTAGGTTGCCCCCGGATTTCTTTTTTTGCAGGCAAATCTTTAAAAGCTGGGTTGTCCAAAAATTTGGACAACCCAGCAATGGGGTTCTGGCACCAAGGAGTTGGTAGCTAGAGCCCCCCATCACTCATGGTGGTTGGGGCTATTCCTCTTTTTTTTTATATATTTTATTTTATTTTATATTTTATATTTTATTATCATTTTTTATTTTAGAGGTGTCTACAGTTGCCCCTCTTTGTGCATTCTTGAGAATAAAAAATAGTGTAAAGACGTAGACACCACATTTGACTTATCTCGAAGCCAGTTGATTTAATCAATTCGATCTAAGCTTAACTTATCTAAAAAAAAGTTCGATTTAAGCAAAATTGAAATTGCTAAACTTGATCTAGGCTTGACCCATATTAGAACAAATTCGATTAAAATTCCTAGACTTCATCTAGGCTCGACCTATCTCATAATAGGTTTGATTTAAACAAAATTAAAATTCCTAAACTTAATTTAGGCTTGACCTATCTCACAACAGGTTCAATTTAAAAATTAAAATTCCTAGACTTAATCTAGGCTCAACCTATCTCACAACATGTTCGATTTAAAAATTAAAATTCCTAGACTTGACTTAGGCTCGATCCATCTCACAAACAGGTTCGATTTAAAAAATTAAAATTCCTAAACTTGATCTAGGTTCGACCTATCTCACAACAGGTTCAATTTAAAATTGAAATTCCTAGACTTAATCTAGGCTCGACCTATCTCACAACAGGTTCGATTTAAAAATTGAAATTCCTAGGCTTAATCTAGGCTCGACCTATCTCACAACAGGTTCGATTTAAACAAAATTGAAATCCCTAAACTTAATTTAGGCATGACCTATCTCACAAACAAGTTCGATTTCAAGATTAAAATTCTCAAACTTAATCTAGGCTCGACCTATCTCAAAACAGGTTCTATTTAATTCATAAATGCCAACTTAATTGGATTAACTTCACAATGAAAAACTCAAATCTTTTTATCAAAGTTCTACAACCTCAACATTTTAGGCCAGGTGGATTCCTACTTTCGAAGCTTGAGACATAAATTAATTTGGATTCTTGTTTTGAAAATGACTGTGTTTGGCTAGGCATGTATGCGTGATTGAAATGATGAAATGTTTTCATGTTTATGATTCATTAAGGTTCTAAGACCCTTCTCTTGCTTCATCCGATTTTTCACTATAACTTTCGATCTTCTTTGCCTGTTTACTTTCCTTCTTGAGGCTTTAGGTAACTCCAAATTTTCGCTAAGCACCCTCTTTTTTGACATTTGACTTTGCCTTAGGTTCAAGGCTCTGCCATTCCTTTTCCTCATCATTAAGTCTTTTGCTGAACAATGAGTGTATTTTCTTACTTAATTAGTTTATTGTTTTTACCAGTCATCATTCATTTCTATGACAATCACTATGTGAATCATGGGATGGTAAATAATGAAAGGGTTAAAATAAAGAGGCGAAGGAGAATTTCATATATGAGAAATCAAATAATTCAAGGCAAAGAGAATTTATAGAGCAAACATTAGATCTTTAAGTGATGAACACTCAGACCATTCAGAGAAAACAATATGATATTTGATTTCAAGAATTGTCCTTGATTGATACTTTGAGCAAATATGTAGATTGTAGACTCCCTAACTTCCCCTATTTTGCGAAATTGTGGAGCTCCATTTATAGTGTATTTCTACCTCAATTTTGTGTTCCATTTAGGCTGATATCTTTAAATTTCATTCTAACTTCCTGCTTTTTGACCTCAAGCCGCCCTTTTCGGGTTTTCAGCATGAGCCTCCTCCTTTAGGTACGAGTTGCCCTTTTCAAGTTTTCAGCACGAACCCCTTCCGTTTTTTTTTAAGCATAGTACTTCTTCACCGCATCCGCATTTATCGGATTAGGCAAATCCTCCCCATCCATGTCAGCCAAAATCAAAGCTCCTCTTGAAAAAGCCTCCATTTTTTTCGAAAATCGATCTGATTAAGGAGGATTCTCTTGAGAACCAACTCTCTTTCTCGGAACTGCTTGGGACGAACTTTTTTCTCATATGCTCACATCATCCTTCGTTGGTACATTTGGCCATGACAAAGAGCTGCAAGCCTTTTCTCCTCAATCAAATTCAATTGCTCGTAGCGGAAGCGGACCCACTCAGCATCTTCCAATTCTGTTTCCATCAACACCCTCAATGATGGGATTTCTACTTCAACAGGTAGAACTGCTTCTGTACCATATACTAATGAGTACGGAGTTACCTCGGTGGAGGTACGCACAAAAGTTTGATATGCATGCAAGGCAAAAGGAAGTTTCTCATGCCAGTCTTTATAAACTTCAGTCAACTTTTTGACAATTTTTTTGATATTTTTGTTGGCTGCCTCTACCGCTCCGTTCATCTTCGAACGGTAAGTTGTCGAGTTATGATGCTTGATCTTGAATTTAGCGTAAACCTCCTTCACCATGGCACCATTCAAATTGCTTGCATTATCAGTAATGATCCTTTTCGGTAGCCCATACCGACATATGATCTCCCTTTGGATGAACTTACACACCACCTTTCGTGTCACATTGGCATAAGAAGCTGCTTCTACCCATTTCATGAAATAATCAATGGCCACCAATATGAATCAATATCCATTTGAGGCTTTTGGTGTAATAAGCCCAATCACATCCATTCCCCACATTGAAAATGGCCAATGCGCCGTGAAAATGTGCAATGGGGCTGATGGAGCATGGATCCTATCTGCATAAATCTGACACTTGTGGCACCTTCGAACGAAGTTTATGCAATCTGATTCCAATGTCAACCAATAATATCCAGCTCTCATAATTTGTCTGACCAACATATGTCCATTAGCGTGAGCTCCACAAGTTCCTTTGTGAACTTCTTCCATTATTTTGTTGGCCTCAGTAGCATCCACACATCTCAAAAGTACTTGATCCTGACTTCTTTTGTATAGTACTTCTCCGCTAAGGAAGAAACCCATTGCTAGTCTTTTAAGAGTTCGTTTGTCATTGTCCGTGGCATTCTCAAGATATGCCTGGTGCTTGATGTATTGCATGATATCATGATACCACGGCTTACCATCAACCTCTTCCTCGACATTCAAGTAGTGTGCGGAGATTTCACGGACTTCTAAATCAAAAAGGCGTACATCAGCCACTTCTTTTATTTTGAACATTGCTGCGAAAGTGGCCAAAGCATCAACAATATGATTTTCTTCTCAAGGCAAATGGTTAAAGCTGATTTCCTTGAACTGTTTGTTTAATTCTATAATTAGTTTTTTATATGGAACTAGTTTAGAATCTCTAGTTTCCCATTCGCCTCTCATTTGACATATCACCAAAGCTGAATCTTCGTAAACCTCTATCGCGCCGACCCTCATCTTGATTGCTGCTTGTAATCCCATTACCAATGCCTCATACTCTGCTATATTATTAGTACAATTGAAATTCAATCTCGTTGTGGCTGGATAGTACTTTCCATTTGGAGAAATCAACACTGCCCCAATTTCATGCCCTAGAGCATTGGCTGCTCCATCAAAATACATCTTCCATGGATTAAGTTCGTTGGGACCTTTTTTTTCTATGTGCAAGACGACCATCAAATCTTCATCTCGAAAATCGAAACTTACAGATTCATAATCCTCATTAGCTCGATCTGCGAGGAAATCAGCGATGGCGCTCCCTTTAATTGATTTTTGGGACAGATACACAATATCATACTCAGACAATAGCACTTGCCATCGAGCTATTCTTCCAGACAGAAAGGGTTTTTCAAAAATATACTTGATGGGCTCTAATTTCGCCACCAACCATGTTGTGTGATACAACATATATTGTCGGAGCCTCTGGGCAATCCATGCTAACGCACAACACATCTTTTCGAGCGTAGAGTATTTGGACTCATACTCCATGAATTTCTTGCTTAAGTAATATATGGCCTGTTCTTTCTTCCCAGTTCCATCATGTTGTCCCAGTACACATCTCATAGAATTCTTGTTCACAGTCAAATACAAAATAAGAGGTTTTTCAACCGTCGGTGGCACCAACACCGGTGGATTTTTGAGATATTCTTTGATTTTATCAAAGGCTATTTGACATTCTTCATTCCACTCTCCTGGGTCTCGTTTTCGAAGCAGCTTGAAGAATGGATCACATTTACAGGTGAGCTGGGATATAAATCGAGTAATGTAATTCAACCTCCCTAAAAATCCTTTCACTTCTTTTTACGTTTTGGGAGGTGGCAGCTCTTGAATAACTCGTATCTTATCCGGGTCCACTTCGATTCCTTTTTCACTTACTATGAACCCCAACAATTTCTCATAAGTTACACCAAAAGTGCATTTTGCAGGATTCAACTTGAGCTGAAACTTTCGCAATCTCTCGAACAGCTTCTTGAGATTGACAGTATGAGATTTTGCAATCATGTCATCCACATATACCTTTATCTCTTTATGCATCATATCGTGAAACAAAGCTACCATTGCCCTTTGGTAGGTGGCACCAGCATTCTTCAATCCAAATGGCATACTTTGTAACAAAACATTCCCCACATGGTTACGAACGTCATTTTTTCCATATCTTCGGGTGCCATCTTGATCTGATTGTAACTGGAAAAACCATCCATAAATGAGAATAAAGCATGCTTTGTTGTGTTGTCCATAAGAGTATCAATATGTGGCAAAGGGATGCTATCATTTGGACTCGCTCTATTCAAATCCCTATAATCGATGCACATTCGAACTTTTCCATCCTTCTTAGGAACCGGGACTATATTAGCTACCCATTCAGGATACTTGGCCATCTCCAAGAAACCAGCGTCAAATTGCTTCTTTACTTCTTCTTTAATCTTCAGCAACATTTCTGGCTTCATTCTTCTCAATTTCTGTTTAATAGGCTTCCAGTCTGATCTCAAAGGCAACTTGTGGACGACAATGTCAGTATTAAGACCTGGCATGTCCTGATATGACCAAGCAAACACATCCACATATTCGCAGAGCAGTTTTTCTAGCTTCTGTCGTTCATTAGATGACAGCAATGTGTCAATCTTTACCTCTTTCTTTTCTTCCCCATTTTCGAGGTTAATCATTTCTGTGAGTTCCTGATGAGGTAAAATCTCCCTTTCCTCCAATTTCAACATTCTCGACAAATTAGGGGGTAAGCCATAGTCATCCACCTCCTCTTCATTTTTCAATTCATCAACGTTCGGAATCATCTCAAAATCGATATTCGAATTGTTGTTTAGATTGTCTTCGTGTTCATCATTTAAAGACCTACAAACAGGTAAAATTGGACACGTGTATGGGCAAGTATTTATTGGCTAAAAGAATAGATGAAAGGAAATATGCAAAAATGTTGATGAATTATGAAACACATTATGCATTATCATTTATTTAAATGATGAAGGTAATAGAAAGCCCTACTTAAACAAGAAATTACTCTTAACACCCTTAGGCATAGGCATTTAGATGAAATTGTTCATTACATTTCCAAAGACTTAAAGATGATGGCCAATTCTGTGGCTGTCCAATCGCTTAGCTCATCTCCTAGCAGTATTGGATACACCACAGGGATCTTTTCGTTAGGTTTTTCATCTTTGATCATATGGATTGATAGCTCATCAAACATCCGTAGAACCTGATTGACCTTTGTTGGTGCTTCGGGGTGAATGAAACCTGCAGAGCGAAAAGTCTCATATAAGTGCGAAATTGTCTGTTTCCCAAATTCTTCTTTCTTTCCCTCAAGTTGAGCCATCTTTTTAACCTTCTTTCGAGCTGCCAATTTCCTTCTCTCTTCTTTGGTAGGCTTGTACCCCAAACCAAACCTTTCTTCATTCTTTATTGGAGTCAGAGGACGGTTAATTCCTTGTAAATTCTTTCTTAACCCCAAACCGGCACGACATCCTTTACCCACTGTCTGCTTAACCCCCATTTTAGTTGCTACTGACAAACGAAGAGTCGGTATCACTTTTTTTTCCCCCACATAAAGAGCATTAACAAATTCAAAAGATTTGAAAGAGCATTCTGGGACTTCTTCTGCCGCCTCTACATAGGGAGCGGATGATGGTTGAATAACCAGTATGTCTTCCTCCGCAGATACACTAATCAGTTGGCCTTCAGCTATGAATTTAACTTTTTGATGAAGGGAATATGGTATGGCTCCTGCCATATGAATCCATGGACATCCTAATAAGCAATTGTAAGACGGGACAATGTCCATGACTTGAAATTGGACCTAAAAAATGCAAGGGCTAATTTTTATCGGTAGTTTAATGTCTCCTACCACCTCCTTTGTAGTCCCGTCGAAGGCCCTTACAACCATGTGGCTGGTTCTCATATATGATACATCTACTGGCAACTTGGTTAAGGTAGAGCGAGGCATGACATTTAAAGCTAAACCATTGTCGACCAAGACCCTAGGTACGGCATAGTCCTTGCATTTGATGGTAATGTGCAGAGCTTTGTTACTTCCCCGACCACCCGATGGAATTTCTTCATCATTAAAGGCAATGAAGTTCCCCACTGTAATGTTCCCCACGATGTGGTCCAATTTTTCCACTGATATATCTTGTGCCACATAAGCTTGGTTCAAACTTTAAGTAGCGCGTTCTTGTGTGCTTCCGAATTCAAAAGCAAGGACAAAAGTGAGATGCGAGCAAGCATTCTAGTTAATTATTCTACCACACTGTACTCACTGTGTTTGATAAATTTGAGAAATTCACCTACTTTTTTCTCAATAACAGGTCTTTTGACCTCATTATTCGAAGCAACCAGTTAGATCTTCAGAAGACGCTTGGAGGGCAGATGAAGTTATGCCCAAAATACTACACTTATAATTCCAAGGGATAGCCTTATCGCTTTTATAAGGGAACGGGCTGGGGACTTCGATGGTGATACCACTTCTGATCATAGTAGGGGATGTATCATTCATTGAGCTCCTGTTTTCTTCATAGAAGATGGTGAGAGGTTTAGGTTTGTTCGCCCCGAATGAACTTGATGCCACTTCAGCTGGGGTGTCTTCATTTATGGTTCCGACCAAATTCTCTTCGGCTTATCATAAAACTCAATTATCGACAAATCCATCAATTCTTGTAACTTACAAAGAAAGCCATCACAATTTTGAATGGAATGCCTAACTGCCCCCATATGAAATTTGCAAGAATGAGTGAGATCATACCCCAATTCTTTTGTGTCTATGGGTTCTGGAGTTACGACATTTATTTTGAACAACGCCTCAAACACTTTATCTATTGGCGTTTGAATCTCATCAATACTCTTTTTCACCATTCGAATCATTTCTTCATGTATGGCGTTCACTGTCGATCTTCCATGGTTAGGTAAAGGATTCCCATCAACACTTGAACTGTCCTTTTTGGCAAAATTTAAAAGTCCTGCCTTAATGAGCACTTGGACTTTATGTTTTAAAGTAGTATAATTTTCGGTGTAGTGCCCTTAAATTCCAAAATGGTAATCACAATGCGCATTCAAGTCATAACATTTCCGAAAAGGTGGTCAGAGTGGTTCTAAAGGGGTTCGAGTAAGGAGTCGATTTTCTATGAGTTGTGGCAACAATATAGTGTAAAGGACTGGAATATGATCAAACTTTGGTTTTTCTAGGGTAGTTTTAGATCCTCTTTGAACATTGCCAGAATTATTGGTTGAAGTTACCTGTCTTGGTGGTGGAGCTTGTGGGAGAACATTGGTCTGAAACGTTGGTTGTGGGGTAGGTTGGTATACATATGGGTTTTGTGCGATGTTGCCTATTTTCGGATAGAAGGGTTAGTATGGGGGGTACGGGTAATATGGGTTAAAGTTGTGGGTCTGTTGTCTATCATGGGCCACTACTTGTACATCTCCTTCTTTTCTCTTGGGCATACTCTCTTTCTTTGAGCTAGCAACCTCTTGCCTTTCAATTTTTCCACTTTTGATTGCTCCTTCTATTATTTCTCCATATAAGACCAAATTCGTAAAGTTTTTCGTGGCGCTACCGATCAAGCGTTCGTAAAATAGAGCTCGGAGTGTGTTTATGAATAACACAGTCATTTCCTTATCAGTGAGAGGTGGCTGAACTTGTGCTGCTGTATCCCTCCACCTTTGGGCATATTCCTTGAAGCTCTCACTTTGCTTCTTTTCCATAGTCTGCAATGACAACCGATCAGGGGCTAATTCAGCCACATGCTTGTATTGGGCTATGAAGGCTCTTGCTAGATCTTTCCAAGTCTTAATACGATTTCAATCTAGCTGTATGTACCACCGAGCAGCTGACCTAGTCAAGCTGTCTTAAAAAAAATGGATTAGTAGCTTGTCATCATGAGATTGTGCAGCCATCTTTCGATAATACATAGTAATATGTGTCATGGGACACTTTGTTCCGTCATATTTTTCAAATTATAGAACTTTGAACTTGGCCGGGATCAATACATCAGGCACTAAGCATAGTTCGGTTGCATCCATGGTACCGAACCTATCAACTCCTTCGATAGCACGAAGATGCTCTTCCAACAAATCGTATTTTTTTTTTATCTTTTTCATTTTTTCCTGTTTGTGATGACTCCTTTCTTAGTTTCTTTTACTCTTTTGGATCGTCTAAATCTGGAACGTGTATTGGCTCAGCAGGATTTATCCCAGAATACGGCCCAAATTGCCCATGAGTCGGTTGATGGCCCATCAGGGGTGGTGCATTGTAATAAACGGATGGCATTGCTTGAGGGTGGACCCTTTGAGAGGTTTGGGCATGTGGTGGAGTGAACCTTGGGGGATAAGGTGGATCATCCCTTTGGTTTCCAATGTCTTGAGCTGGTGGGTTTTCGGACGGAACTTACTCTTCCGCAACTCTTTTTCCTTTACTTAAGCTTGTCATCAATTCCATCATCTTTGCTAACTGTTCTCTCATTTCTTCTTGAGCTTTTTCCATTCTATCCATTCGCTCTCTTTGTTCTTCTTCCATGATCCTTGCTCGCCAACGCGTATTATGGACACGTTGGTCACTTGGCTTAGGTGGTTGAGCTATTTTTGGAACCTTATTGTAATCATAAACATGAATTAGATTCATATTTGATGCATGAATGAAATGAAGAATTGAACCCATTATCTTTATTTTTAGGTGAAAATACTTATTGTCATGAAATGATGATTTATGCATGTATGAATGATTATGTACTAAAAGTATTCGTCACATGACACCCAACAACAAAGTCATCCATTGCATAAGATATTGTCTTTGATTACAACTCAGGAGTCATCTAAAAATATTCACCAATTTTATTATAATGGCTATACACCTCATCTAAATACTTAATCAACTGTTGCTCTTGTTTTCCAACTGGAAAGACCTGGCTCCTTAATATGTCCTTCTTCCAAGCCATGTTTCTCACCTTGTAAGCCACATCCCTCATTTCCCAAACCAAGTAATCCATCTGGTCATGTTTCTCTATGTAAGCTTGTCTGTAGGATTCACCCCACTCTTGAATTCTGGTGCTCTGTTGCTTAAGGCGTTCATATTCTTGTTGATAAGTCGTCATGACCCCTTCGAGCTCTTCATGCTCTTGTCTTAGTAATTGGATGGACTCTTGTTGGAATCGCACTTGATTTCTTAGTCCATCATTGTACGCTCGAAGTTCATTGCCTCGATTTTCTCTCACTCGTATTTCCCTTTGAAGTTCATTGGTTGTGGCAGAAAACTTATTATTCAGGCTTTCATAATTCCCTTCCTAATTACTATCTATTTTTCGGACCTACTTTCTTTCTTCAATTACTTCTTTCTTCATCTTCTCACACTCTTTTTGGAGGTCTTCATACCGTTGCTTTCAATTGGCATTTTCAGCTTCGGACTTCTTTCGAGCCAACTCACTTTCGAGCAAAGCATCTCGTGGTTCCGGATCAACTGGGCCACGTAGTGCATCTTCCTTCGGATATACCACATCTTTAACTCGTTGGTCATGCCATATCTGATATTCGGTAGTTACTTCATCGGTGTACCTCCCTTGGTCAACTCAGCTGGTTTTCTTCCAAGCTTGCGCAATCTCTTCAATCCTTTTCAGAAAACCCGACTCTCCATAAGCAAACTCCAAAGTATTAAGTCGGTGTGTCATCGGCACAAACTGCTCTGACCCAAATTGTCTTCTCACCATGATTGGGGCGTAGCTGATTGCTCCCAATGGCCCCATTAACGGCACCCAAGGTTTATTTTCGCATTTGTATAAGATCGGGTGACGCGGCATCCACGGAGCTCTCCACGTTACTTCCACACTCATGAGTTTCTGAAATCTAGAGATCCATTGCTCCTTAGTCCTATTTTCTGGCCATTCACTCTCACAAAATTCTCTGATAAGGGTGGTTTATGGATGAAATGGCTTTCTGAACTTATCGACCTTGCATTCAAAGTGACTTACTATCCAGATGGAAAGAAGCTATGCACATCCCACAAATCGTCCTTCCCCTTTCTTCGATAATAATTCAGTGATCTGAGAGTTTCTGCTGGAATAGAGAGTGAAGGGTTGGCCTTGTTGATGACTTGCTCGAAGAAATCTATAATTCCGACCTCTATATGTCCCAAGACTTTGGGAAAGATCACTAGCCCATAAATTCCCAAGGCCATCATAAGCTGTCCTTGCTCGGTGTCTTGATCTTCATGATATAACTACGTAGAAAACGCCATGGGATACATTCATTGTCCCCCTTTTTCCTTAGGTTTTGGTCGACTTCTGTCGGGGTAATACCCATCATTTTGGCTAACTTTCGCCTGTATCCAGTCTTTTGTCCTCTCCAATATATCTTGTCCGGATTATCAAGATCGATTTGTAGGATAGCCGAGTACTCTTCGATTGTGGGGACCATATCCACTTTATTAAACATGAAACACCTGTACGACGGATCCCAAAATCGTACAATGGCCTTCAACAACTGTTCATCAATCTGGACCTTAAGGAGTCGGGCTATGTGGCCATATTTCTTATCGAAACTTGCTCGAGTGGTGGCCCTCCATCTATCCCATATGTCAAGCAAATCGGTGAAGTCATTTTGTTTAAAATCAATGTGGACCCTATCAGGTAGTGATGATAAGTGATCTTTTGACAAGCAATCTCCCTTACTTTGTTGGGCACTCGCCATGTGCTGAGTCACTTCGTATATTCCATCGTAACTTGAGGATGGCCATGATGACTCCATGTATGAAATTGGATCTACTCTGTCAACGGTTGTCAGGTGACAAATACTTTTCCTATATGCAAAATTATGATGCAAATATGCATATGACAAAAAGCTTAAGTCAGTACCGTAAACAAGAATTCCAAAAGATGAATAATTAATAACATGATACCTTTATTACTTCGCGGAGAAGAATTTAGAACAAGGGGTTTATGAAAACTCTTTCATGTGTACCTAGTCAAAAGGTATATTCTCACGGGTGAAGCTTTACCTAAGCAAAGGCGACTCTCGGTATTTTACATGCTGAGTTTGGGTTGAAAATGAAGCTAAAAGTTCCCAAATCGCTCCTCACTGTCGTCCACACGGACTAGTAAGGCACCCCAGTCCTCATCCATTACAGGCTTCAAATGGACTAGGTTCGATCTGAGTGGGAGTCTTCACTAGCCCATGCGGAGGTTATCACCTCATGAAAGCGTAGCCACTTAACTCCCTCCCAATTAAGGATAAAGCCCAGGTGGAAGGCTTATGCATGATGCAAGATGTGTGGTGTGTGAGAAGGAATATACTGACCTTGGACCAATAATTTCACATTCCCCTTATCCTAAATTTCCCGTAAGGCTTATGCATGATAGCAAAATAAATGAATGCATTAAACAAAAATATGCAAAATTGATTCTAGGGAAAACAACAAATTATTTAAGGCTTAAGATAACTTATGATAAATTAATGGCTTGACTCTCGATGTCCCCAGTGGAGTCGCCATTTGTCGTAACGTGTGGGTCCGAAAACCCGACCGCTAGACGCGAGTGAAAATTAAATTGTTTAGGAGTCGCCACCAATCTTTCTTTATCTAGGTGTGATTGGTCACTTATTAATCCGATTCTAATCGACGAAGTTCTAAATTAATTTTAGGTTCGTCTACAGAACGAGAGCTGATCCACGTTTTTCACAGATAAGTTCGGGAGTGCGGTTACGCACGGAGAAGGGTTAGCACCTCCGTGACGCCAGTTCTGCGAATGGTACCATTTAATCTTAAGTTATCTTATTATAGCCTACTTTTGATTTAGTCCCCGCTTATTAACTAATTTTCTATTAAACTGACTACCTGAGTCTTTTATTTGGTTTTACGTATGCGCATGACGCAAACGTAAAATGATGTCATGACTTGTTTATTTTAAATAATAGGGTCAGTAATCTTTTATTGGAAAATTATTCGAAGACCATCCCAACGCTTTGGTGAAGTCTCGAAATTTTTCTCACCTAGAGATATTCCTAGAAGAACTTGTCTCTACAAGCTCTTCTGGGAAATCCCATCATCGGAACTCCCGCACCATTTGCAAGATAAATGTGGCATGCTATGACAGGATAAAATAATGATGTCTACATGTAGACGTTTATTGACTTAGATGGTTCATGATTCATCCAATTATGTGTTTTATCACCTTATTTGCATATTTATTTTGTCATCATTTTTTTGGATTATTTATTTATTTTTACTATTATTATCATTATTTTTTTTATATTTTTCAGTTTTTTATTTAAATCCATATCCTTTAATTAATGTTGTTGATTAATATTTTACTTGATTATATAACTTATCAAATAAACAATTAATTAATAATTTTTTTTACGATTAAATTAGTTTTATTTAGTAATATTTCTTTAAGCTAATTAACTAATTTAAGTTTGGATGCAACATTATATAATTTTTTTTATAAACAACGACTATTTGACTTAATGGGTATTGGAGTTTAGAGTCCAGATTTATCCCGACGCTACGATGAAAATTCGTCTCGGACTTCGCACTAAAAGATCCCACTTAAAAGAGGCAACTCTTTACCTTTCTTAGGTGGAGTTTCTCAAATAATCATTTCATTTTTCTTTTTTATTCTTCTCATTTACTTATTATTATTACTATATTTAAAAAAAAAACTAAATCTATTATGAATTTTCTTGCTATTTATTTACTTATTATATATATATATATTCTTCTAAACTATACATTTTTACTATTATTTTTTATTACTATTATCATTATTTTTTTTATTTTTCTAGCATTAAAAGAAGCATTCATAATATATATACGTATATATAAATAACTTTTCCTAATATGGTTTAAATCATAACAATAAAAAATGTAATTTATTTAACAAAATGAGCTTACCCAAAATCAATTGAAATAAGCCCAATCCAAAAAGAAGGGTTATACCTTTCTGGGCTCAGATTAGACCAGTTTAATGACCCGCAGAAGCCCAAATCTGCTACACCCAGCCTGCTTCTTGAGGTCCACAAGGCTAAGCCCAAAACGCAACTATTTTGGGTCTTTGCTTGGCAGCTTTTAATCCACCAAAACGACGTCGTTTTGGTCCTAAACCTAAGTATTTAAACCTTCATTTTCCCTTCTCTTCTCATTTTTTGCCTTCTTTTTCTCTTTCTAGGCGCACCCTCTCTAACTTCTCTCTAAAACCGTCCCTCTCTTTCTCCTTCTCCTCTCCCTTACGCCGGCGGCTTGCCTTTAACCGGTAGCCCAAGTGTTCCTCCCCTCTCTACCGGCGCTGTCACTTCCACCGTCGAAGATCGATGAACCCAGATCTGCAGCTCTCTCTCTCTCTTTCCAAAATCAACTCTGTCTTTCACACCCAAATCTCCTTTTCACCAAATCTGACTAATTTTCTCTTTTTTTGTTTTTGTCTCGTGTTTGTTTTGATTTTTGATCTTTTGTTCTTGTGGCTAAGGTAGTCTACTGGTAGTTTAAGATTTTTGATGGCTGATTTGTGATTTTTTTGGTTGTTTGAACTTGGTTTTTCTTTGTTTTTCGATTGTTTTTTTTTTTTGTTCCCTCTTTTCTGATGTTGCCAGTTTTTGTTGTTTTTATACCATCAAGGGATTTTTTGATTTTGTAGGTTGCCCCAGATCTCTTTTTTTGTAGGTAAATCTTTAAAAGCTGGGTTGTCCAAAAATTTGGACAACCCAGCAATGGGGTTCTAGCACCAAGGAGTCGGTAGCCAGAGCCCCCCATCACTCATGGTGGTTGGGGGAAGGGATGGCTGGGCATACGCCCAGCCATCCCTCTCTCTTTTTTTTTATATTTTATTTTATTTTATATTTTATATTTTATTATCATTTTTTGTTTTAGAGGTGTCTACAATATCCTTCACAAAAAATACATGTCCTTCATTTTAAATCTAGAAAAAGTGTTTGTGCTTGATAGTAATATGTCCAGATTTATAAAGTGTCATAGTTGCACTTCTTTTCTTCTCTTTTTTGGGAAATTAGAGTGTAGAAAGCACTCTAAAACTTGTTATAAAGGATTAGAGTTTAGGTTAGAAGCTCACCTTGTAAAAACTTGGTGGAAGCTGTAAATTCCACTAGTATAGTAAAGTTAGGTTGAAAATCCTTGATTGACAGATCAAGGGAATGGATTTAGGTTAACGTGATCGAACCACTGTAAATACTCTTGCATTGTCCACTTCCCTCTACCATTCCTTACTTGGTGCCTTTTAGCTATTATAAGCTTTACATCATTCTTTTTTTAATTGGTTACAAGTTCAACAACTCAATAAGGCTAAACTTAAAATTTTTTAGTACTATTGACCTCCTTGCTAACACTCGAATGGGACCAACATACCCATCTCCACTTTTCTCTCAAAAGTCTCATCATTTCTCTCGAAAACAACAATTTTGTCTAAGAGATGGCTTAAGTTTGTACACCTCACCAAAAATAGCTTCTTTTCCTGAGTTTATAGCTAAGTACTAGATGCAAAAAATTGCTACTAATGGTACGATTGGGTTTATATAAAAACGTTTGATATAAGCAGTAGTTTTTTTTATTATTAAATAGCTTATAAGCTATAGCTTTAGCTTATATTTGTCAAAGATAACCTAAAAAATTAAAAAACCTGAAAAATTAAAAAAGCTAAAAACTTAATTAATGCTGTTGAAGGTAACACCATTAGAAATGTTAATAAATTATAAGACAGGTGGCAAGAAAATAGAAAGGAGTCATCAATGGAGGAACAAATAAAGGGTAGAGGATTTCCATTCTCTTTAATCCTTCACTCGCCACGAGACTGAAGTGAAGAGTGAAGGCTTCCTCTCCCTCTTTTCACTCCAAGACTCCTAAAACCCAAGCAACCAAGCAAGGCAAACATAGATAGACCCCTCAAATGTACCCAACAAATCAGATTTAGATCTCTACCTTTGGCCAAAATGTGTAGGTAAACAGCTAAGGTTCCTACAAACAGCCAAAAAAAGAAAGAGAAAAAGAAAGAAGAAGAAAATAGAAGAAAAGGTTGTTATGGATAGGATAATTTGGGAAAAATAAAAGTTGTAACTTTCCCTTTCCAGAGGGAAAGTGACTTTGCATCCATAAGAAAAAGGTTTGATATTCCTTTTACTCTTTGTAATCACTTTACAATGAGAATACTTTCTCATATCTTTTTGACAAACCAAATGCTGTAAACACATTATATCCAATTAAATTACAAGGAAAGTTCCCTACTTGCAGGGTATCAAATGCCCTTAAAGCTAGAGTTGATTGTATACGGATGATGATCACACAAAAGCACTACTATCACTAAGGATGTTTACAAAGTGAAAAGATGGCAACTTTAAGCTTAGCATTACATATAAAATGGTTTTACAGATTGGCAAAGAGAGGCACAAATTGAAAGCCTTTATTAGTAACTTATTCTTCGTTTTTACATTTTGAGTACAACCAAGACTTGTATCATAATCAATACATGCAAATCATGCCCCTTATACACTACCCAACGGCTGCCAGGGCTTGAACAGCTCATCTTTGAGAAAACTCCTTACTTTTTTATTATAAGAGGTGGTACAGGTAGGCTAGCCGGACCATCCACAATAACCCCCCTTCTACTTCAGCTGCAGGTAATACATGGACATCAACTAATCAGCCTGAACTCGCCAATACTCTTGAAACACATCTTTTGGATGACACGCCAGTTCTACAAAATTAAGAATTATTCCCTGCATAAAAACGGGCAGCTGCAATCTTCCTCCAAAACAACAGCCAACCGGCTGGAACATTCCAACCATCTGTTTTTGAATCACTGTGTAGCTACATTTCATACCACATATGCAATGATAGCTGGATATGATCCCAAAAATTCAATGTAACATACCAGCTGGGTCCATTATCTCCGGTTCATAAATCAAGATATTAGCAAAATTTCCATCAGATCAAGCCTCTGATAGTTTCAAACGTGGCACAATGTTCATTGACTGGAGTTCCTGAAAGCATGCCATGAAATGGTAGGAATGTTACTAGGAGAGCATGAGGAAAACAAGGAACTGAAATCATTGAGATCAATACATAAGAAACCACGAATACAAGAAAAGAAAAGGCATTCAATAATCATTGGGCTGAATTCATAGGAAAACTGGGATAAACTCACACATGAGAAAAGTAAACTAAAAAGTTTAAAATCTAAAAGCATAAGGTTTGTTAGCCAGCATACAAAGCGCTGAACAAAGAAACTCAATACTGACTGCAGTCCTTAATGCATGCTAGTAAAAGGTGGAAATGAGACCAGTAAATGAATATGTTAAAATACCTTGACTAACTGTAGCAAACACTAGACTAAAAAACACTAATTCATTATCCAAAATTCTGACAATTTATGGAACATTACTGAAAGTTTGGAACAAATAGATAATGTTTTCTTATTAAATGTTACATGAAACTGGAAACCTACTGATTGACCTCCTATGACACCACAGTTTGCATTTGTACCATTTTCAGCTGTAACTCATTGACCAAGCAACAGCAGGAAAAGAGCATCATATGAATATTTCAGCTCTATAAAATAAAAACAAATAAGCAAATTGCCTTTACAGTTAAGTCCATTTCTTATATATTTAGAGCAGAAAGCTTAAGAACATAAGTGATTTACAATTTCTTGTTCCAACCACTCTTTGGCTAAGGACTCGACTCCAATGCCTGTTGTATTAGATGGTTCTAGAAGATAAAATTATGTAGGCAACAACTTAGGTTGGATGCCATGTTACTTCTACTTTGAAGAAGGAAACGGGAATAATTGGCCAAATTAATGAGCTGTCTGCCCCTTCAACTGAGGCAGAAGTAGTGAAATGCATGCCTTTGACTACATGGTGCTGACTAGGAGTGGGACTAACAAGTCTCATGTTAAACCCTTAAGGCATCAACAAGTGGTATAGGAACAATGAAGCTCAATAAACAAATGCCCTTGAAGCCTATTAATGTAGATTGGATGTTTGAGTTAAACAGGTCCTTGTACAACGTAGTATATCTATTAGTCACATAATAATTTCAAACACCTCACTGGTACAACAATGTTTTCGAAGTTTACCTGGATCAAAAGCTTGCATGCGTATGGTAGCTTCATAGTAGAAACATTATCGCCATTTTTACATGAAGAACAAATCCCAGTTTTCAGCTTATGGCTGTAGTATCCTAACAAACCACATTTTCTGCAAACCTGTTCCAAAGATGGTTATTATAAGATTTAAGCTCATTAAAATCAACAATCTCAGCAGTACAAAACGTCAGAAAGGCATCGCACTTGTCCATTTACCAGAAAATGACAGATAAATGGCATTCACAAGTACTGAATGATTTAATGTTATGAAACAAGAAAATAACAACTATTTTTAAACTGAACTAAAACGTTTTGATAAGAGCAACTTCAATAGGAATTCTGCTACAGGTTTTCCCAACTGCAAAAGCAAGCAACTTTTGCAACCTGTGGCTGTAACAGACCAAATGTAATTCAAGAAAGCAAGAAGGCCAAATTTTCACTTGTTATAGCTGGGATTGGATATGATGATAGTGCAGTTGTGCAAATACGCTTTATCGACTGGATGTAAGCAATGGAAGCATGATGAAGTATATAAATGCTTGAGTGAATTTTTCAAACAGAACATGGAGTAACATGTGGAAAAAATTATGATATACACAAGCACCAGAGCATTGTTAATTTTGCTGCTATTTCTGGAGCAATACAAAAAAACATTGTTGTATATTCCAATGTTTGAAAATTCTAAACAAATCAGAAACGGCACATGCATGTAGAATTTGATACGTTAATTTGCAACCACCAAAAGCATGATCAAATACCTGAACTTCAAAAGGATCACTGGAAATCATCAGGCGCTCGAAAATCAACATGCTAGCACCATAAGCAATTAGACAATCACGTTCCATTTCTCCTACTCGTAACCCTGGGAAAAAACACACACTCTTATTAGAACATAATACTTCTCAAGGTAAAATCAAAAACAGAGAAATTTATCAAACTGAAAAAATGAACAACCTCCATTTCGAGCTCTCCCTTCTGTAGGCTGTCTAGTTAGCATAACTCGAGGCCCATTACCTCTGGCATGCATTTTGTCAAGGACCTAACGGTCATAAATAATTAGAAAGGAAACAAAGTATTAGACAGAATGAGGTAAGCTAAACAAACATAAAATGCTGTGTGGCATGCAACATCAACACATCAAAGTAATATACTAAAATCAAAATATCTTCAGCTTGAGGCCCTATTAAGATAAAGGCATCTCACGTGCTTAGTATAGGGTTTAAATATAAGTAAGGAATGAAAAAGGTTCAAAATTTTCATTTACGAAAAATTGAACATTTTTGTCTTCTTCATGATTAGAAATTCTGAACATTAGGCATGTAAGACTTCATATTTGGCTTTACTTCTTTGTTCAAGAAAAACAATGAGCATCAGAGAATAAAAGAATAGAAACAGGGAAGGAACGTCAGTTGTTCCATGGATACAGTCTGGCCATAGACTGAGTACATGGTGTGACACACAAAGCTATATGCTTTAAGTTCAAGTGATAACCAAGTTCTTTACACTACGCATTATCATGTTTAGGAGCAGGACAGCACAAGAAGTAAGGCAGTTTGTCATGCCCAGAGCCATAAGCAACCCATAATTCAACATTCAGTGTTATACACAAAGAAAGTCCAAAACAAATTCTGGTTCCAAATCACGTTACAGGATCAACAAAGATGTACAATAGCATAAAGAATTGAACTCTAACCATATGCTTCAACTTCTGGTAGTAAATTGGTCCCATAAAAATATATGCTTGCAGTGGACAACCTGTAATACCTGAAGAAAACTTAGAGATGTCGGTATTCTATCATTTCAAAAACTGATATCAGTATATAGAATATCTAGAACAGAGAAATAATAAGTTTGCAGGATCTCAAAGAATTATCCAAGGTCACTGATTAATCCAGAAAGGTGCATTAAAAAAGGCCCCTGAATAACTATGGTAAAGGTAACACATAATTCTGCCTTCCAACTGATTATGACATTCGATCTGATTTACTCCATTCTTTTAATTGCAGTGACAAAATCTTCAGGAATTGGTCATGTGTCATACTAGAGTTTGAAAGTACATTTCAGTGGCTAAAAGGTCAAATCAAGAACCTAAAATGCACTTCTATACAGTGATATTGACTGAAAAGTACCTTCCTGAAACATATGAAAATATAAGAAAAGCAATTAGAGGCCTCCCTCTCTAATCTTTAATTACTTCAATTCTCTATTTTCTGTTTTTATCTTCTTTGTATATCATTTATAATCATACATGCATCGACATCCATATGCACTTATAAATTCACTATCATATTGATATTTTTCTATCAAACTATAACTTATTGTCAGTTGGTTTGTCAATGAATGCCAAAACAGATGAATCCACATCACTAAAGATGGGTGTCAATAGGGATAGCTTCTTAATATCTATTCTCTTGCAAAGAATTCAATACATTTGTGACCTCTGAAAAAATAAGTTAGAAACTCTAGTTATTTTTATTTCCAACTGTTAACATATTTAAGATGCATTATTAATATAGATTACATTATTAAAATAGGAGACGTAACTCTATTAATCTTGCCACCTCCAGGAGGTTTCAACTTTCAAGAAAGGGGGAGAGGAAGAAGGATAAAGCATAAGCAGCAAAACCTGAATAAATGAAGTCCTTGCCATTGTAGCTAAAACCATGCTTGATGAGGGTTTCACTGTTACAAGGATGGGAAGTAAAAAGAAAATGAATTTGCTATGCTTGGAATGAACTGTCATTGAGGAGGGGGTAGGGGTGGGGAAGGAGGGTAGGTAAGTAACCTTATAGCTTCAACCCTATCCGCATGACCACTAGGCTCCCCAAAGGCACTACCATAATGGAACCTACCACATGATACTCCAGCTTTGCCTCCAAGAAGCTCTACCATCTTACCTACAGTCATTCGACTAACAATAACAAAAAATTATCAATATGCATCAATCAACAAGTTAAAAGCTTGAAATGCTAACTGAATATTGTGAACAAAAATCAATACCATAACATTTTGAACAAGAACTTTATGATTTGTGGCCAGCATTTGCCTTTCTGATGGAAAAACACACAGACAGGCATAAAGTAACACATGCTCGTACAAAAGGCACAAAATTTTGTACTGTTTAAACATACATGCTCTTTCACTGTAGTTATGCATAAATATGTCACAGAGGTCTAGGAAAATAGGCTTTTTTTTTAAGAGGTCTACGAAAATAGTTGAAGAAGGGAGGAGGGGAACGAAACAAAAAACAAAAAAAAAAATGATGAAATGTCTTTAACTAGCTTCAATGAGAATAAAACTCAGTAGGCTTTGCATTATGTTCCATGTAACTCTTTCATATTTTAGCCATACATACTTCTTTACCCACAATTAAAATATTAAGGGAGAAAAAAGAGAGAAAGGTACACCAACCTGTTTTGCCTTCATATCGAAACAGTAGCAACTGAAATCCTAGGTAAAAATAAAAAATGCAAGAAGAGAGTGCAACACGAGAACTGTGCTAATAGCTCACCCATTCAACCCCCTTTACACCTGCACCCAGGTTGAAGGACCGCTTATGCAGAATTCTTATGCATTTTATCTTGATTTTTTAACTGACATTACAGTTACTAACCTACATAAATATTTCTTTGATTATAGCAGGACCATCATTCTTCTTATGCATGCAAAGTAACCCTCGGAGAAGCAAAAGGCATTCCTGTGTTTTGGCTGTACATGCAGCTTAATGGGACTTGTAGTTCTCTACTAGATGCACCGACGGTAAATGTTATATACACAACCATGAGCAAGATATAGCTCACAAAGTAGCACATGAATTCAGGAAGTGAATAACTAGCTCTTTTTATTTTTCTTTCAGAAGGGTGGGGGGAGGGTTCATGCTTAAGTCTATCCACGATGTAATTTAGTTGTTAATGCATTCCAATCAGCCCCATACAAAGAGGTATTAAAAAGAGAACACTTTCTCAGGTGTTTTTCAAATTCTAAAATGCATCTTTGACAGACAGCAGGAGTTGGAAAAAGGCTGTAGGGGTGAATACCTTAGATTCTAATTATTGCAATCAAAAAATTACACAACTAAGAAAAAAATATTACCTTGGAAAACCATGAGGATTCATAATTAAATCAGGACAAATGCCACGCTCAGAAAATGGGAAATCTTCCTGCTGAATGATAGTGCCACAAACACCTTTCTGGCCATGTCTGCTACTAAATTTGTCACCAACCTAAGTGAATAAGTATTAAAAGAGCAATGAAAAGAAAACAAGAAGGTCAACATTCAGTTTTCTCAGGAAAGATATGAATTTGTGATGAAGGAAAATTAATATTGCCTACCTCAGGTCGACGTGTATGGCGTATTAAAAATTTAATAGATAGATTGCTGTTCCTATCAGTGCAAAGAGCAACTCTATCCACCACACAAGACTCTCCTTCAGGACCTTTGTATGTTTGCCTAGCAGGTCTATATGCGCTGCATATCAAAAATTGGTAAGAAACATACAAAGAAAAAAAAAGAGCAACAAAAGATCTACCGGAAAGTAAAACAATTAACTTACCTATCAGGTAGAGATTCTGAAGATACACGAGATCCTCTTGTATGAATAGAGGACTCCTTATTAATGTAGATATCATTTGGTCTAATAATCTCCCCAGGAGTAGCAATTCCATCATCATCTAATATCTACATAAAGAACTTCACAATTGAAACTTGATGGAAATTATGAAATAATCCAATTTAACCAGAAACAGTGCTTGTGTGCAGAAAGGTACCATGGTTAAACTTTTCAAAAATTACAATAATGAGCTATATTTCAAAATTATCCATTACTCTTGAGAGTCTGAGTAGCGTAAAACAACAAAGTTTAATGTGCTCCTCCATATGTAGGGATCCAATAAGGTGCAGAAAGAAGGGATTTTAGGAAAATATTAGGAGGTTGTTAGTTAATTTTCACTGTAAGAAAACTAAAACCAATTAGCCATTAATATTGCTTCAGCTTTCTTTGGATTTGCATCAAACAATGCTGGCTTCCAACACAAAAAGTGTTTTCTGACAACTTAAGTCTAAAGAGGCACTTCAAACATCAAACACAAGACAAGTGTCTGTTTCTTCACTACTACCAATTGCATCCTCATTAGATTTTATGACCTAGAAAAGAATTCAAAAATTGTACTGTCTTCTCTGAACAATTCACCTTTGTTAAGTGATGATGAAAATAATCCCACATTAAATAAATTTAAGGTAACTTGGGTCCATAAGGAAAAGAGAGATCTCTTCACCTATTGCCAATTGTTTTCAATTTGAATGCTTCATAATGATATTTGACATAATTTCACAAGTTTAGCCCCCATTTGTTGGAGCCTCCATAAATAGGCATGTTATGCCAACGTGTTAAATCCATGCCATGATAAAACCATTATCTCTACAGTGTAGATGCCAGGGGATAGGTCTATTTTCCTACACATGAGGGAGAGTGTTAAGTGGTGATTAAAACAAATACGAAATTGATTGAATGAGTGGTATCCTGGATCCTTAAATAGAAGAGAGATACTGTCAATTCACAGTCAAGTGGTTTCAAACTGGAGACTCAGCAAGGTATGAGAGCAAGCTCTACCTGTTGGCCCCTCCTGGATAGCCTTGCTATGCTTACGTGTGAAGTACATGCCATAAAATAGGCTCATTATCCTACACATGAAGTATATGCCACATGATAGTTCCTATATCCCTACACATGAGGATGAGTGCTAAGCGCAGTGGTGATAAAAATAAACCTCACATTGACTAAGTTTGGGAAATCCAGATTCTTTAAATAAACATAAGAGAGGTTTCTTCACCTATTACTAATTGGTTTTGTGTTCAATGCCTTAAAATAAATTTGATAAACTTCAACAGCTTCTTCCTTCTAAAGGTTCATTATTCTAGTTTGAAGTCTCTATACGTATCTTCAAAGAATCAAGCAGCTGACATATTCCTTTTAATTGCATCATCTAGTTACTCCCAACCTGCACAGCTTATAATGACGTGAGGCAATGACTACCTTCTAACTTAAAACCAGTTAAAGTTGGACATAAAAGAGACAATTTACTTTTTGATTCACCATTGAAGCATATGATGTTCAGGGAGTTAAGGTTTGATCCCTTTTGGGTACCAATCAAGCAAACTATAATAGAATGTGTGGAAGGTGAAAGGAGAAGCATACTTATCAAAAAAAGAAAAAACATGAAAGGAGAAGAGAGTAAAGGTGTGAGAGGGAGAGTAGATTTGAACAGAGCAGAGGTAACAACTTTCTTCACTTGTACAAGGAAAAGAGAGTTAACTGCAGGATTTTGCATTTTATTGCTGATAAAATTAAACATGGTCATATTCTGCATAACAAGGCTTGTCTTTCCAATTTGTCCTCAAATGTGCAACCATGAAATTTCATACTTCCCCTTCAAAATAAGCTGACTCACATTAACCATATGCATGGAAACAAATCCATATATCCACCATCCCTTACAATCACCTAAATTGAAATTAACTCTCATAATCAAACAAATAATTCATGTAACTAAATCTGTATGTTTATGTATATATTATACTTAAGTACATGTAAAACAAGCCTCCGCAACAAAATCCTTCTCTCGGACCATTTATGTTCAGTGTCTTAAGTTCAAAGGCAATTGACAAGTCAGGCATCTAGATACATACCAGTAATTGACAGCTACCTGAGTCCGAGCAACATAGGTCCATCCTATAACTCTATAAAGTATGTTAATGGACCCAGATCATTCACAGTTCTCATTGCTTTATGAGTGGAGATGGGATATCGTCCACGTTGTGTTTTATACACTTTAGCAGATTTTTACTTTATCTGTCACTGATTAATAAACAAGTAAGAAAATAGAAATCTTAAAGAGGGTTTATTTTCCAAAGCTATCCTGTCTACTGAACAGATTGGAAGTGTATATAAATTTAAATGCCATCTCCTGAAGGGTAAATTTAGAAAGTGAAATAATTAAAATTGCCATCCATTATGTGAGGAGGGACCCGAAACTGATCAACCAACCTGTTGAAGCCAAACGCAGTCAGCTCCGGTTAGTTAGTCAGTTATAGCCTACCCAATGCTCTCACCTAGGAGGAAGTATAACATAACACATCACAACCAACAGAATCCTAGACTACTACAGCTTGACGTAGGAAGAGGACATAAGTTACAAAAAATATACTAATATAATAACAATGAAGAATAATTTAATAAAGATATGATGTCATCAAACAAAACAATTGTGTGAACAGACCAAAAATGCTTTTAAGCAGTGGAGATGTAAGAAATACAATTCATCATGCAATGGGGAAAGTTAAATAAACGTATCAACATTTATTACCTGCATCCTTTCTGAACCAGGTCCTGTTCTCTGTGGCCTAAGTATTCTATCAGATGCACCAGTTTCATATTTTTGATTAACGGCAGAATACCTATTCAATAGAGAATAACAAGGATAACAAATATGTGATTTGCTAATTGCCAAGCCATCCAGGGATAGAAGGTGCAATCAGAAGAATAAAGAAAATGTCATCATCAGGGTGAAAAAGTTGCATACCTTTTCATCACAATACAACGACCAAAACCACGGTCTAGAGAAGACTTGTTCATGACAATTGCGTCCTCTATGTCATACCCACTATAACTCATCACAGCAACAATCGCATTCTGACCAGCTCCAAGCTTATCATATCCAACCTGAAAGCAAAGCAGTCAATTTACAGGACAAAAAGGTGTGCTATAATCAACAACATACAGACCACTGACCAGTTCAATTGTCCTCGTTGTCAATAAAGGCCGCTGAGGATACACCAATAGATATAGTAATGTGTCCATCCGGCACAACTACAGCATAAAGAGACCACCTCAGCGAAGAAAAAAAATTGAAAGAAATATATGAACAAAAGGTTTTAAGCTAAACTCAAACATATGAAATGAAACTAAAAACTAATAAAATCTAGCAAGGAGACATATCTCAGCATAACATTCCTAATCAAGTTTTAAAAGTAACAAATCAACAAACAAAAAGCAAACAAGCAAGAAGACTTTGCACTAACTGCAGCATTTGGCAAGTAATCGTTACTTTTAACAACTCAACACCTTAAACGGATAAGGCAAAAGCTTATCTCAAGTTTAGCAGAGAAATTTCTCAAAAACAAAGTCATCTTTGTATTTATATGTGTATGCGAACCTATAACTTGCACAGTATGAGATCAGATTATTAACATTTAAGTTAAGCAGAACTTATGGAAAATAGTGGATGCTTGTTGTAGACTAATAAAACCTCCATAAATTTCTTCATGCATTCAAGGAAACTGTATTGTTTAATGAAATACAAGGACTCTTTGCTCTAAGGTACAAATAAAGATTAATAGAATACTAAATAATATGACTTGCCTGGTTATATGCAATATTTCCCATTGCTTGCTTCCCCATTGCACACTACACATACACAAACATTTAGAGAAGATGAGAGCAAAAGTTACAGTTCACAGATATGCATCGTTCAATATAGCAGAAAGTAATGTCAAAAACCTGATAGGTATTTCTTGGTGACTGATTATGATGAGGATATGGAATAAGCCCAGCACAAACACCTAAGATCGTGAAAGGCTCTATCTCGATATGGGTTGTTTCAGGTGTAGCCTCTCCTTCATATAAAGCAATCTATAAACAGATAATCATGCTTTCAAAAGTCATTATCTATAAACTGTAACATCAGAATGTCAAACTTTTAAAACATTTTGGAAACAAACCAGAGCATTGTTCTCCTCATTGACATCAAGATATTCAATCAATCCATCACGTAAAAAGTCATCAAAAGTGCGGACTCCATCCTTAACGAGCAAAAAAGTTGAATTAGTTTTGGAACAACATTATTCTCCTTGGATAATATAGGAAACATAACTCATACCAATAACTCCTTCATATGGTGTTCTTTGATCCTTGATACTCCCTTGTCAGCTATTACCAACGGTCGACACACTCGACCTCCATCAGAAGCAATGTAAACACAACGCTGATCAACATTTATTAATCATGATCAGTAAAATATTTAAAATCACCATTAGCCTGTAGACATAAAGAAAAAACCCAATTCACACAGAACACAGAAAAGCACTAGTGGATGCCTACTCTCTAATGTCAATGTAATCACAGCACATGAATACAATTTAATATGGAGACAACAACAAGACAGTTCTCAAAAGGATCAGATTAGAACATGGACACAGTGGGACTCAGAATTACAAAATATATCCATCAAATGATGACATAGTGAAGCCAGCCTTTTAAAAGGGGGAGGGGGGTGGGGATTATTTTATTTATTAATTAAATCAAGACATGTTACTCAAGGACGCATCTGACATATTTATCCCTCCTAGATCAGTATGTCTGAACTCTTTTCAGTATTTTCATCTCTCAAGCCCCAAGTTGATTCCCATCTTTCCCAAAAATATCTACCCATCTCTTGTTCCCTGATTGCATCTTCCCCTTAAGTGACACAATTTTGAGCAATCTGCCATCATTCATTATGAACTATACCCCTAAAAAGACATGTTAATTTCCAGAGGATCAAAGATATAAGTCTTTGGAACCTCAAGCACCCGCAGCTTCTCTGAATACCATCTCATCACATAATTATTGAAATAAAATCTTTCATCTTTTCTGCTTTGCTCTGTAGGTTTTTTGCTTTTTGATATTCTCGTGATAGTTGGGAATCTGAATATTTATTCATGTAATGGATTCTTTGTCTACTTTGTACCATTTATTTCAAATTCCCAACCCCTCTTAGATACACATGTTTCAAAAATTACAGAATACACACAAACATACACAACAACAAAGAAACATAGAACTCCTGTAACACAATGATAAGGCAATCAGAAATAAACACAGGCTTGTATCAGGGTTAATAGAAAAGCACAAAGGGGATCGACCAGACTTTTTTAAGTGAATATTTACAATAGTTCCTGCTGCTCAAAGGACTTTCTTGACCCTTACTTTCATCAGATTTTGCAAGGATAAGGGAGCTATAGATGGGAAACTATATCCCACAAACAAAAAGGCATAGTTCACTCATGCAAGATCATCCCCAAAAGAAAAAGTATAAAATAAAGATAACCCAAAACCATATGTCCACATAGGATATGACTTCTCTCCGTTACCTTTTGGACCAAAAACAATCAATTACACTTATCATCACCATTAATGTGTGTAAAATGCACAATATATGAGTACAGCATGCAGCTATGGATGGATGCATTGATTATTGTTACATGAAAAAGTAATAGAGAGTATCTAACTCAAACAACCTATCCTTACCAACTAGCAAACAGAAAAGTATTTACTCCAAAGATTAACTTGACTATATAAATTCTGGTAAAATCTAGCCATTTAAAAGGAAAAGCTGAGATACATTTGCAAGTTGACCTTATTCTTGGCATCTGTATAAAGTGTTTATAAATGCAGACAGCATAATTATAGAAACTGAATGAAAATGATATAATTTGAAGAACAAATATCAAACTCAAGACAATTGAGTAGCTTTAAAGTGAAAGAACATTACCTGCTTCTCATTTACGAAGACACTCACAAACTCACCAACTTTGCCAGCTCTCCGCAGCTTTCTCATAGCCACAGCAAAATGCTACATAAAGGAAAGAGAATATTATTGAACTAGTGGAACAAAGTTATTATATTATATTATATTATATTATATTATATATATAATAAATTTTACTACACAAGTACACATGTGTAGGAATTGAAAAATCATCAAGAAGTTCCTAACAGTCTTATGTTCTGAATATAAAATCAATTGTTCAAAGATTTAAAGAAAAATTAATTTATATCATGGAGCGGGTTAAACGAAATAGAGGAAAGTTTTAAAATGCTACATAATCAAAGTATACCTACCAAGCTAAAAAAGAGAGGCTACATAATGAGACAAAGTATTTTGCCTTAATGAGAGAGGGCAGTTAGAAGCTACATGCTTATAAGTTCAGCATAGCCAAAATAAGTTCATTGTGATGGATATGTTATAATAAAGAAAAAAGGACGGAATAAGATCTAATTTGGCCAAGCTGCAGCTGCAATAGAAAGTGCTTTTGAAGTAAAGCTTTTGGACAAGTACTATCAGAGTAATTAAAATTACCAAGATTTCTTTCTTTTCCTAAAAAAAAAATTAATTATATATTTTTATCAGCTTTTCACTTAGATCTTTTTAGAAGCTTAAGCTTGGGATCTCAAAGCTTATTACAGCTTTTACGGAAGCTAAAGGCTAATAGGCAGATCTCTAGAGCAGAGGAATCCAGAAGTAGAACCAAACAGGTACTAAACAAATGAACATAAGACAGAACACATACATATAGTCACAGGTATGCACTGGTGCACGAGAGTGATTTAATGCAAGTAAAGGCTGACAATACAAAGTAGCAAGAAAATACTCGTTAACTCGACACTTTAAATCAAGCACCAAAGAGTAAAATTACATTATGTAAAAGTCTGCAACTAGATTGATATTAAAGTTTAGTTGACTTGGGCTGACTTTTGCGTACTAATATATAAATTTCTACTGACCAAGACTTCGTATCTCAATCTTTTTTCAGTGAGTATATCTTTACAGTAAGCACCAAAGAGAACAAACATTTGTCTAACAAGCTAAAACGAGTTTTAACATAATCGTTCAATGAGTTGACGTTCACATATATATATAAATAGTAGTTGCCTTTAAGGAACATTGGAGCACCTGTGGCCGTCTATGTTTGCCAAGAATGAGCCCATTTAATATAACTAGGAAAGAATTTGGTGTATGAAGCTCTTCCCCAGATAGTAGCTCCAAGTCTTCAACGCCCAAGCAATAGCACTATTACAGCAAAAATATACTCAATGAATTTAAAATGTAAACATACACGTATAGGTATGACTTAGGTCAATGACACATCAAAGAATTCAGTTTGAGATGCAAAACAATAATCTTCTTCAAATTTTGGATCTAAATTTAGTCACAAGCAAGATGCAATGTTGGCTGAGATGTCTTCCATATAATGCTCTACATTATTGAAATAATTTATTTCTTTTCGCTACCCTTATAAATTATAACTATAATAATAAAATGAGATAACAAATTTTTTTTAGATTATAACTAACTGATGACCATAAAATAAAATGTTAACTAGAATACCCATCAATATTTTGTGATCACTGATACACTATAAAAAAAAATAAAAAATTAAAAAAAATGCAGAAAATAAGATGACAGATGTAATAGCAATATGATAGCCATGTATTAACATGGTATGAACTGTATTTCTGATATTTAGTTTCTATAGATGCATACTGACTGAATATTAAAATAATTAAAGAATGTATGAAATATATTTGTTACTAACTAATATCGCATCACATTTAGATTCATACTACTTCATACTTGAAGTTAACTTCTCTTCTTTATATGTATTTGTTTCTCTTGATATAAATCTCTTTTCTTTATTCTTTGTACTGCTCTGGACCTCACATTTCATCCTCTCCAAGCTCAATTATGTCTTTTCTTGTCTCTATCTCATTTGGCCTTCCCCAGCACCCGTCACTGCCTCTCGCCACCATCAACAATCAGCTCCACATTTAGGTTTTTCTTTTCCTTGTAACATTGCAGGTCTTCCTCTCTAAGTTCTTTCCTATTTTTGCTTTCTTTTTGAACAATTCTAGTCTTTTTTTTTTTTAACCCTTTCCCTCCCAACCTTTTTTTAAGCTGCAAATAAGAAAAAATTTACACAGATTCCAGCCGAATTTGGCAACAACTTTCTCTTATTTCTCTGTTTTTTTTTTTTTCTTTCACTTTTCAACTCATTCTTGGAAAGAATCAGTTATCAGTTATCAGTTTATTGATTCAATTTAAAAAGGTTTCTTTACTTCTTTCACGTTCAAATTCCTTTCATCCCTTGCAGAGATTTTCTATTTTTCCAAATTTTGAGATTACTTAATGTGATGAAACTACAAACCAAGTAACCAACCTGGAAAGAAAGAGAGGCAGGGAGTAATTTGGTTCTGGAAGTAGCCCAGTTCATATTTGAAGAAACATAGAAGCTCAGTAAGGTTAGAATTGAGGAGATACCAAAAAATCCAAATCAAACCAAAAACATTCCTATTATTTGATATATTTGTTTTATATCACCCATTAGATTTGCATTTTACTAAAAAAAATGCAGCAAATCAAAATATTTTAGCACCAAAGACTGATATCATCAGTGAAATATCTCTTCAATATTTACTTTTAACATGATGTTATTACTATGACAACAACTTCACAGACAGAAATTTCAAATGAAAAAGTACATACCAGAGAAATCAAAGGACCCTCATCCTCATCAGTTGTAACATGAGTCATTAGTGCTAAGTTTTTAACCAGTCCACAAGCTTCACCTTCAGGAGTATCACAAGGGCAAAGCATTCCCCACTATAGAAATTTAAATGAATAGAAAAAAGAACTAGAAATAAATAAACAGGCAGAAACAACAGAAACTGAATAAGCAAGATCCAAACAATAATGCATATAACAATGTATTTTGCATGCAGTGCAGAGACATAACCCTCACCTGGCTAGGTTGCAAGGCCCTCGGTCCACTTACTTTCCGAGACTTCTCAAACTGTGGTGAGACTTTTGTCATATAGCCCAAAGTCCCAATAAAGGATAACCTTGCTAGCACCTATCAGTACAAGATTTTCCATCAGTTGATTCCGTACCAAGAAAATACAAGGAAAAAATGAATAGATTAACACCAATTGAGGGAATGCAAAATACCTGTGTCATGCCTTTTCTGTGCATTTTGAAACGCTTTATATCGAAGTTACCAGTAGAAAGGGTCCTTTCTAGCCCAAACGTAATGGTCTCTCTACTACGTAAAAACTACAAATAAAAAAAATTCTTGCTTACAATGGATTCAGAATTTTTCTATGAAATGCAAATCTGGTAAAACAGATTCAACCAAAAATGAAAAGATCAATACAATATAAAATGCATATGGAGATAAAATACATATATTAATACGTAGAACTAGCTTTTACATTTTTGGTCAAATAAGCAATGTTGTTTTCCTAAACCTAGGCTATTCTTGAATATAAAATTCTTGGTAGAGCAACAAGTCTGCAAGTTTATCTTCATAATAGAAACTATAAATGAGAGGGGCTATTTACATTGAATGAGTCCTAATGTTGATTCCAGTTCATTATGCTGTTAGTGTGAAACACCAATTAAAACTTCAGACTGACTATGCTCTGTTTTTTGTCTTTAAACAGACAACTTCAGAAACCAGAAAAAGAAAAGCAAAAAAAAAAACTTGACTGAATACACAGTCAGACAAGCTGGACTTTCAACCAGTCTTGAGTATTGACTCTGGTCTGACCATGACTCAGCAATTGTTATATGTTGAAGAATGCTCAAGTTTTGAAAGAATCTGCAGAAAGCCTAACTGGACACTAAAATATTTGACTCAACAGAGATAGTCATCATTTTCTGCCATCAAAAATCTTCCTTCATGATCCATAACTCTCCTTGTCCATGCCCTCCCCACATCCTTAATTCCACCTACCACCACTTCAAAATAGATTGATTTTGCTAAATCCCACATGGTGAAAGACAAGACTTAAAGCATGAGTAATTCCTAAAGCATCCAAAATTGCATTGGCATATGAAAGAGCACTTGTTTTGAATATACTGATTCCGCCACTTACCTGAGAAGGGTCCAAAGCACTAGATCTGCTGGGCTTTGATAACACGAGATCAATCATCTTCTGCACTTCGCTAATCGTTGTCTTGAACAAATCCTATTATATTAAGAAGTCATCAAGGACAGGAGAGAAACATTGAGAACCACACAGCACACTTACATAAGGTTTTCAGGAACAAAGCACAATCCTGAACAATACCTCAAAAAGCAGAGAGATTAATTGTCCTGATAGCTCTAGACGCTTGTTCCCCACATAATCCTATAAAAAAGGGAAAACCATTATATACCAAAGCACAAGTAAGCTTACATGCATTACTGACTAACATATTCATCAATTTCAATGTTTCCAGAAGCTCCTTGAATTCATGAATAGATAGGATCTATGACACACCATGACACCTGCTTTGCTTCACAAACATGGAAAAGGAATATAACAAATACCAGTGAATTAGTATGAAGGATGGTCCGGTTTCCTGGCATAGAAATCCATAAGTAAATATGCAATGCCCTGATGCAAAATGCTTTAACTTAAGGGTATGTGGCTTTCCTTTTGTTCATGGGTAGCCTGGGTCACAACAGATAAAGGTTATACAGTACTTTGACTAGGGGATTAAAGATTCTGTGGCTGCAACTTTGAAAAGTTGCTCCAGTAAACTTAAAGATGTAAGATGTAATCTTCTGAAAGAGTGAGCAGGCACAGGTTTAATAAGATAGAATTCTAGTGCTTAATATTAAGCATCTTATGATAGATACACACTTAATACTTGTATACATATAGTCAACCTTTAGATTTGATCAATCAAATCCTTCTAGTAATATTTTTGAGTTGAAGTTCTTGCTATTTGCAGAGTACTTTCCTAGTTATGCAGTAACACAATAAGGTTGACTCTCTGACCAAACTTGTAGTGCCTCCACACTGTCCAATAACTGAAAAACAAATATCCATTCACATTGAGTTGAACCAGCTACCTTGTCATCCATCGCATCCTTATTTAAAATTGCCTCCACCATCCTTCTCAGCATTACCGCAACATACAAACATTTTGGACGAAAATTATTAGAACGCACCTAGACAAAGGAGAAAATTATATGTAAATAATTGTTGATGTCAAATACTGCGATTGAACTCAAATTCTGAAACAAAACCTACTGGAACGTTGGCAAGAAATACATCTCGAAGGATAGACAGAGCTCTTCCTTCCTACAAGAGAAAAAAAAAAAAAAAATAAAATAATATATATATATATATAATATTAAAGAATAATTAACTTGTTAACTTAATTTAAGCAAAAAAATGCCTACAGCATAGAACTTTTTTTCATTTTCAATTGATCAAAAGCTCTCAATCATGTGAAAAAAAATAAATACACATGGATATTTATGCAGAGAAAGACTAAGGAGGAAGAAAAACCTTCTCAGATGCAGGACCAGTGTACATAACTCTTTTCACCTGCAAAAGGAAGCAACCAGCATGAAAATTTGAACCAACCAGAAGTATCTGAACAACAGTTAATACATGGCAAAAGGGAAAACACAAACTAAATGGTGCATCAACACTTCAAATAGACTCCAATTTATTGAGAAAGCTTTCATAGGATACCAAACAAAATAAGGTAATGCTTACAATAACGAGAAAAAAACATTAAAAATCAGGATATTCAGCCAAATTCTACTGGTGAACAGGCATGCACAAAGCAGGGGATTGAACTGATTGGAGGAAGTACGAACACTTGAGTTAATTGTGACTCATGATCTAGTTGATTCCCAAACAAAGAGAAAGTAGAGTAAAAAATTAACACAAACAGGGAAAAAAAAAAGCGCTTGTCTTACAACTACAGCGACCTTCATGGAGTTAAGAAACTCCTTGTATAGGGACTGCAAATGGATCAACCAGAATGATCAGCCCAAGCTTGGTTTTGGTTCAGTTAACTTGCCTAATAAGGCTAGTCAGAGTTAGCAGCATTTAGTGTATACGGCAGCTCATTTTTATTAGCACATACTATCCTATAGGGACTCATTGGCAACAGCAATGCATTTGAAATTTCTGACAACTCAGCATCATCTGATGCATGTGCCTCCAAACAGTTCAATATAAGCTGATCTCTCGTCCCTGAGTTGACTTCATAGAAACAGGGTTTCAATTGTCAGAGAATTAGCCCAGCAAAGCAACTTTAAAGGAGCACTAGGAAATATTTTTCCTCTGGCTTGAGGCAGACTAAAATCATGAAAGTTAGAATCATAAAAACACTGAATAGAGCTCATACGCACAGAAAAAGCTGAATTTTTACAAGGTTAGTGGAGCTCAAGGTTAGCTTACAAAGTGAGCAGGATAGCAGAGCTGAAATTTTATAAGGGTAGTGGAGCTCAAGGCTAGCTTAAAAAGTGAGCAGGATAGCAAACTCAACCAAAGAAAAGACCAAATTGCCAATCCTTAATGTAAATTAAATATTCAACGTACAAGCCATGTTGAAACTTAAGCTTCCTTAGCATACACCAGTCCTAATCCTAAACATCTCAGTGGTCTAGGATTAATTTTTACCATTGTTCCATAAATCCCCCATTCCTAACCACCCTTCACAATCTTAAAACATCAGGGCAATCTAGAATTAATGTTGTGATAGTACTATAACTCCAATAATTAATTCTACTTTCGGCAATCTATATTTCCTCCCATGTTAGTTTAAACACCATTTTTTACATTGATTAAGTTGAATCTTAAAATCAACACAAGAGATTACCAGAAAACAATAACGTGGAGTCCTTTTGGGAAATATTAAATAGAATCACATGCAAGACACATGAATTAGAAAAATAGCAATAACATTCTGGAAATAACCTCTAATACACATAATGGCACAAAAGTTGGTAAAATTACAAACAAAAGGACATCAACATTAATCATATTCCTAACGTGTCCTTCATAATACTTATGGATTTTATTCATTAAAGTAAGACTCATACATTCATTTATAAAATAAGGCACATCAAAGAATTTTCATTTTGAAAACGTTGCATTAAAGTAACAAATATCTGCAGATTACAATCAAAGTGAAATAAACACATAAACATCGACAATAACCTTGAGGTTCCATTTAGTGCATTGAAATCTAGACATAAAAAGCCAAATTCATAAGTTTTATCTCAAAAGTAAGCAAGAGTAGTGAACCTTCGTCTCTAGGTACTCCAGTGCTTGTTCCTGAGTATAAATGCCAACTCCTGCACATTCCTGGAAAGAAAAAAATTAAAAAATAAAAATAAAAAGAAGACCATTTTGTGAAGACAATAATGACTCTAGAAAAATTGAGAATACAGAGTAAAAACTTCTCAATACAAAATTAAAATAACAAATGGAGATGATTTTCGTGATGCCAATGCTTAACAAATAAATCATGAAATGTATCACGAAAATGAAACACATACATCATGAAATTAGTTCAATGAGGATTTTGTATACAATAATCAGTGTCCATAGAAGTAGAAGAGACTACCAAATTAGGTAACAATCTGATCTAGAAAGGAGGGAACAAGATTTTATGAAATGTCAAAACTAATTGAGGCCAACTGATACCAAAATCACAATCCGTGTAGGATCAGACATTCAATGACATTGTGTAGGAAGGGATACACAGACAGAATGCAGGATTTAGAATGGACGTGCTTGTGGAAGAGTATAGAACATAAATTAAAAATTACCGAGAAAATGTTATCGAATGCATAGGATATATGTTAGAAATCATAATTTTATTTCTGAAATCTAAATGCTGCTCAATACAAATTAAGGTGGGCTTTTATAATAAAGGGTGGAGATGAGATGCTTTTCAATTTTCTTAAGAAATCTTGACAGCTCAAGAATCCCACCAGGAGATCTGCATAAGGTTCTCCATAGGAGTTTAGAATTAAATCCCTCTTTCAAGACTGTTAGAACTAAATCCCTCTTTCAAGACTTTTACCAAAGTCCTTTTCTGTCCCCTTCTACCTCATTTCTATCACACTCATATTTACTCTTTTGCATTGATGCATTTCATAGATCTACATTGCAAATGAAATAAACCATTCAAGGCACCCTTCCCTCAACTTCCACTTCTTTATCAATCAAATCATTTCTAATTTTGACATTGCATTTGTACTGCACCTATATCCCATACAACTGTTATTAACCAATATATAGATATTGTCTGGATAAGAAAATATACTCTATCGCTATCCCCTTAGTAAGAAAATATACATCTTTAAACGTTCTTTTAATAAGCATTCAAGCAATTTGCAATTGATATTTCAAGAAGCTATTTACCAATCTTCTAAATAATACAAATTACAATCAATTAACCAAATAGCTTACCTCTATAGAAGGCAAAAGAACGGCATTATAATGAGGATCTCTACCAACCATCTGCACAACCTCTTGATCACTCTCCATCCCCATTGCCTTCATGACCACCATAATAGGGATCTATAGAAAAATAACACTCAGCAAAAACTGAAGTCTAATAATGTAACACTAACTAACACTTTCGGAAAAAAAGGAAAGAGAAAATAAAGGAAACTAAAGATGGAGAAAAAGTAAGATGCAACAAGACCTTTTTCACAAATTGATTGAGAAGTAAATATATCTTTTCTTTCTCCATCTGAATAACTGTTTTGCTTTTTGTTGCCTCTGAACTGCTTGTCACAGATGCATTTATACTGGAGGCAGAGAACAGGAAACAAACAAGATATTCCATGTAAACAAATCAAAGATTCAAGTAGTACCAACAGAAATTAGAACAAATGCGGTAGGTTTAGGAAATCGACAAGAATATAACATAGTGACAGCTAAAATAATATGCCAGAAGAAAGACATATTGACCAAGTAAAAATGCCAACAAAATAATTACAGTCAATTTGAAACCAGAAGCCCATATTTGCTCATCCCAAATGTCAAAATGAATGCATAAATACTCTATTTATTACATAAAAGCATTACATTCTAAAATTTCATTGCAGCAATTATAGTCACCATTTTCTTCTCAATCAGATCATGAGCTTCAAAACATATTTTCCAACAAGCAGCAATGCTAACTGGCTATAAGCTAGACCAATGTTAATTCATTATTAGCTAACAAACTCTCTGATGGTTAGAAAGCAATGCAACATATGATGAATTAGATAATGACTTTAACAACAACTAGGCAAACGACAAACTCTAGCCTCTGTTCTATGTTCTTCTACGCCTCACTTACAGTAAATCCTTACTAGCACACTCGTATGCAGAACCAAGAAACCACTAGTATTCTATATAATAAAAGAGCTAAGGGAGTGGAAGAGTCAATCATCAATCAAATGAAGAAGGATCAAGGAAGAATCAAACATTAGAAAGGTGTAAAAAAGGGAAGAACAACTCACTTTCCCTTCTTGTCTGCATCAATGATTATTCTATTCTTGGAAAGCTGTTCCTGTATTAAAATCACCTAAAAGACATTGGCAGAATCATAATACTATAATTAAAAGAAACTATCAAGAAAGAGAACAAGAAAATTACAATAATGAGAAACTATCATGAAAAGGGAAAAACAAATTCAGTACCAATGAAAAAAGAATTTGAAAAGGAAAGGGATAAAACATAGACAACTGTCAATAAGCCTATTCCAGACCAATCAAACTCATGAAGCACAACAAATGAAGTAACAAGCACATAAAAAATGTGCTAGTGTGCAAAACAAGTACTGAAAGTAAACAAATTATAAAAATCCACACTTTAAATGCATTATTCTTTTTAGATTTTTTCAGTTGTACAATTTATATTAGTATAACAACATTTAAATGATCACTTGATCCTCCTATCTAATAATGTCCAGAAAAATACAATCAATTGTAACTCTAAAAACCAAAAAGATCAGGATCCTTTTCTAATGGGTCCCATCCAAAGTACTACAACAGAAGAGGTAGAACTAGAATAATTTAATTAAACAACCCTGCTAATTTCTTTTATTTTTAACCATTCATTGTACAATTCACAGCCTACTTCACTACAGATTTCTGGGCCACATGAATATTAATTGAATATTATGTATGGCAACAGCTGACAAGGTAAAAGCATGTAATAGTGAATGAGTGAGCATATTAGTGACAGTGCTATTGGTGCACATGTGAGGCAAGTAAAAAGAAAGCAAACAATCAAGATAGTTTGAATTACCTTCTCTGCTCCTTTAATGACAAAGTATCCTCCAGGATCAAGGGGGCACTCACCTAATGTCAGACAATGAAAAACAATAAATATAAAGAGGGGAAGGGAGTGAGAAAAGCAACTGCCATTATTCTGAGTTCAATGAGTACAAACCAAGCCTCGCAAGTTCAGCTTCGTCTTTTCCATATAACACACAGCAACAACTCCTTAACATGATAGGCATTCTTCCAATAACAAGATCATTCTGCAGGAACAGATTTCGTATTACATCCAAAGCACCTATCAATACACATTATACACACATCATAGTAGCATCTGATGTACCTTTTCCAGTCTAGTTTTCTGCCCATGACTCCCTTGAATGTACTCTATATTGACAAATATCGGTGCAGCATACCTGATAATTAACAGCATATTAATAATATAAAACAGACCAACATGCACTAATCCTCATTATTCTATTAGTTGTTATCACAGCAGACAATAAAACAATAACAATCATGCCTATATGAAATAGTTCCACCTTGGAATTAGCAATGCATTTAGAAACAACAATTTGTACATACGTCATGTCTGACAACCGGCATGTATGGGGATTTATTTTTTCACTGACTGCATTGATCGTCATGGAGGGCTCACCAATTCTAACATCTTTAAACCTACACCGCAACACGTGTTAAGATTCAACTGGAGCCGAAAAAAAGTGCAAATCCAAATCATACCATAGAATACTTAATTTCCTCCTGAACAGATAAGTCATAACCAGAAGTCAAGGAACAAAATACAAGGCAACCACACTAATTCAAGACAGTAAAAGAATCAAGGCTCAATTTGGTTGTTATTTTTACTAACTGCTCTTCGCTTCTTCAAAAGTTACTAAAAAACAAAATCCTCATATTTGATTACAAATGAGCAATTAGATAAACTATGACACGCATTCAGATATAACCATTCCACGTCTATTACATACAATTAAAACTGACTTAGTTTTATTACAAAATTGAGGCCTTATTGAATGACATTTGTCATTCTGTTCTTGAAAAAAATTTTGGGGGGGGGGGGGGGGG
>NC_030859.1:17730127-17823443 GCF_000208745.1 Theobroma cacao | reverse complement strand
TTTTGGGGGGGGGGGGGGGGGGGGGGGGGGCAATTGTTTTAAATTTCTAGTGGAGAGAGGAAAATTTTGTTTTGCTTTATGGAATTTTATAATGCATTAGGTCTGAATTTCCTACAAAGAATAAAGTTATCAGTGCAACACTTTGGGTAATTCTGCTTATATGTTTCTATCTCTCCCAAAATGTCATTCTAGACAGCAGTATGGTTCATATGTCGTTTCACAAAATTTAGGGATACGTACGCTCTTTTAGTTGTCAAATGTGAGCTGATGTTGATTCTGAATGCATTCTAACACCATGTTTTGCAGTTCAAGCCAGAAAGAATATGAAGAGAAACAATATATAAACTTGAAAGAAAAATGATTGAAGGGTATTCTTTAGACCTATGAAAGGAAGAATGTAATGAACTTAATTGTTTATTTGCTCTTAATCCTGCCCAAATGTGATCTTAGGATTGATTTGGATTGTTTTGGAACCCTGGGATTGTAGAAACTTAAAATTTTACAATCTGGATATTATGATTTTAGTAATCTTGATTTGATAGAATGATGATGGGATCTTTCATTTTCTAAATGAAGAATAATTGCCTTCAAAGTTTTTTAATTGTCACTATTGTTTAAATAGACTGAGAATATGTTTAGATTACAGATTAGATTCACTTTGATGAATTCTGGTGAATGTTCGGTTCCTTATTTTTTTTCTTTTTAGTTTTTAATACGTTCTGTTCAAAAGATATGACAAAGAGCAATTATTTGTTCCACAAATGAAACAAATCCTTGAAGCTAATGGCCAAGATCCCTCGGGCTCTGATACTTCTGTTGTCATCAAATGGTTAGTCGATTTGAATGTTATTTTATCATGAGATGAAATAATGCAGCAAGAGTTTAGAAACTGATGCTTTAATATCTGTTCTATTGGCAGCCTAGATATGCTGTTTTAAGGACCATTGGAGTAGTGTCCAATGCAGTGGTGATTTGGAGCTTGAAGGTAACCACTATTCTTGCGAGAGATCTCACAGTGAGGCAAAAAATACTACCACTTACTAATTCTCTGACATTAATAACTTTACTTATTGAAATAATCCGAGTACAATTGTAATCAACTGGCATTAGATAATGTTTTTCAAGTGTAGTCAATTTAGCATTACCTGTTAAAAATACACTATAAATTTCTTCTTTAATCTCTCAATGTTCTGCCATCTAATGGTTCATATCTTTCCCTTCTTCCTAAAAATTTTCAATTTTCAGTTATTTTTTCTCTTCCCATTTTTCAGTTTGCCTTTATCTTCTTGCATCATATATAACATATATGGAAATGTGGATTTACTAAGTTGCCTTTGAGTCCTTTGAACAAAATATTCTTTTATGATGGTCTGATGTTGGAATGTGAATCACTCTATGTTAACTTGGTAGATTAGAACAATTTGACTAGTTAGGTTCTTCTTTTGATGGGTGTAATCAAATATCCACAATGAAGGTTTTGGAAAGTTGGTGACACTTGATTGTTAGTTTGTAACATGACAAAGCTTCTTTATTAGGAGAAGAATAATTTTTTGACAGAGTTGTAGTTTTTTATTGAAGTTATCTCAGAGCAATGCTATTGATCCAAATTTGAAGTCATAAAAAATTCTCTCCCAAAATCCCACCCCCTTCTCCCTCTCCTGTCTTCCTGCAAGTGATAAATAGTGGTTTGATGATACTTTTTGGTATCAGTTTAAAATTCTGATCTGCCTTATGTAGCTTTTCCTCTCTCATTATAACCTATGGACTATTGTTTTATTTGTTCGTTTTATTTGTTGAGACTGATAAAATAATAAAGAAATAAAGAACAAACTAGATGTTCATGCAAACATCTTGCATATCCATTTGCATTTCTAATTACCTACATCTGAGTGAATTTTAGATTTCAGGAGCACAAAGACAATAGGTATTATTATTTGTATGAAATATTTGTATAAATTGACATATTAAACTGACATCATTTTTCAATCATAATATTAGAGCTTGATTAAGTGGGATTTATTTTTCTGGATATTGATATTTGCTTAAAAATTTAATAAAACTTTGTTAGTATAATATCTCCTTTACACGGTCATTCATGCCATTGCTTCATTTCAGGTAATTGTCCAACAAACTCTTAACTTATTCTATATATGAAATACTTTAGGTTTGAGCAATGATAGTTTACCTATTGGCACCATGTCAAATTTCATTGTTGATATAAATCTTTGGACCATGTCGCATCATTCTAGGTCCATATCATTGTCATTTGAATCATGGAAATTTGAGACTTTTTTGTATTTCCCTTTGGTATACCTATATTTGGTTTCCATTATCATAAGTTGAATTTCAAGTAACTAAATAAAATTATATAATATTAAAATTTTTGAAAATGAACATACATTCTAATTCCATCACTAATTGCCTTTATTAGAACTGGTGGGTTTATTTAGTTGCTTACAAATTGGTGCATATTTAGGTGACAATTTGCATCAATTTGAAAAAATTTAAAAAGTGTTACGTTATACATATGTATTGAAAGTAGATTAAGTTAATATATATTATGAGACTAGTAACAATTTCAAAATGAAGCACAAAAAATGACCTTGCAACATTGAGTGGGCACTAATGAAGTAAAAAGTAACATACTGCATGTTCTCATTCCAAAAAATCCTTTCTTTTACTTCTAATTACTCAAAAAACATTATATTAACTTTTAATCTAAACGTGCTTTATGCTTTTCCGGTTCTGAAACCACAAAAATAATAAAAATAACAACCAAACAGAACCTAAAATGACAAGTTAGCAAAACATATAATGTACCAATTATCACCAAAAGAAATAAACAATACCAAATGGTTTTCAAACCTGAGGTAAATACTGGGGTCAACACCGGATACAATCCGGTCATTGGCACGGACAATCTTCTTTATTCCAGTATTAACAAAATAGTTAAATGAATCCAAGTGTTGCTTCACTAATCCTCTAACCTATAAAAAGAAGAAAAAAATCTCAAGAACCCATAATTTATTTCAAAAATATAAACTTCTTTACATACACTAAACACCAAACTACCATCAAAATTACCTTTAAAAACTCAGGTAGCAGCTGAAACTTATCAACAGCTGATTTTATTGGAGCAGCAAGCTTTTGCTTATCAACGGGCATCTCAGAAACATTTGAACTATTGGGTTGTACACAAAAAACAAAAAAAAAGGAAAATCAAAGATAGAAATGACAATCAAATTATACATCATGAAATAGTAAAAGAAATGCAAGAGACACGTACTTATTGGTGTTGTTATTGAGAAGTAAATCTTCTTGCTTGAGACCCATTTTCTTCTTGTGATCAAAATGCTGTGGGTTCTTGAAATTTGTTCGATTTTCACAAGAGGATTATTCAACTCCAAGAAAACCGCCTTTGCAGGGGTTTTGCTCTAAAACCCTCTTGCGAAGCTAAACGGGACGTTTCGGGCTTTTTCATGGTTCGGGTCGGGTCAATAATTTGTCCTTTTCCTATTGGACTGGATAATTGTTCACGGTCTAAGCCCATGAAAATACGGGCCAGACCAAGCCCATTCATGGATTATAATTTTATTCTTTAAAATAAAAATAATATGATGTATTTTGTATAAATAACTTAATATTTTTAAATTAAGTTTAAATAGAAATATATTATTCATCAAATAATTAAAATAATAACTTCGAGCCAAAAAAAACAATTTACCATTTGCATCCCATTAAATCTTAAATAGAAATTAAAATTATGGCCCTTACAATTTTTTTTATTTTATGGTAATATAATTTTCAAATAATTTATTTCTATATGAACTAAATTTTAATTTTAATTCACATCAATTTTATTATTAAAACAATATCCTTAGATAAATTTACGTACATCATTTCTTCTTTTTGTAGAACCAAATAATCTCACTCGTGTTGTAATTTCGAATTTAAAAATGACTAAAATTGTCACTCATTAATATTTCTCTTATATTAATACATAATTTTCTTAAATTTTTTGAATTCCCAAATCCTCATATTAATAAAATTGAAGTATATTTTAATTTTTTTTCAAAAAAAGAAAAAGTTACGGATTTGTTAGGCCCAATCCCATGATTGTAGAGTGGAGAGCCCAATCCTGACTATAAGTACTGAAAGATATTTATTGGGAGCAAGCCATGCTAAACCAGAGGCAACAGTATGGACAGGCAAAATGGTTAAAATCCCACCACAGAATACCCATCATCACCACACAAAAACCTTGGCAACAGCAACAACAACCCAGAAAAAACCATTAAAGCAAACAATCTCTTGCTCACCTCTCTCTCTCCATTACCAGCAAGAATACCCAAGACACAGAACATGGCATGTGCATCACAGGCAATGATATCAGCCAACAGTTGTGCGTTCACTTCACCAAAATTGTTTAAGAAATGCTACGAACTCAACAACAAGACAAGCTTCTTCACTGTTAGAGCTTCCTCTGATGATTCTGATGACTGTAATGAAGAAGAATGTGCTCCTGATAAGGAGGTAAATTGGCCCTGTTTATCAATCTTTGTTTCCTTCTTGCATGCCTTTTAGGTCATATTTGCTTGCTTGTCAGTTGTCTTGTCTATGTTTAGCCATTGCAAATGCATATGTCTGTCTGTTTATATACATGTATGCAAGTATATATGTGGTTGGCTTGGTATGGTAGTAGCTTTTCCTTCTGGTACTTTTCCTCATGATTATGGTCAACAGCTTATGGTCTCAAAAGGTAAGAGATAGGTTTAAAGAAAAGGGAAAGCTATTTTCTTAATATGTTGGTGTTCAAAGCTGAGATTGATGGGAATAAGAATATTTGTGTTGCTTGATGTTGTTGTCATAGGTTATAAGCATTAAGATATAGTCTCAGCAGCAGGGGCAAATCCAGGAATTTTTCTAAATATTGTAATAACTAAAATAATAATAATTATTAAAAAATTTTGGGAGTTCCTTAGTGACATTAATTATATAAAACTCTAGTATAAACAATATAATTAGTAGGGGATTTTGGAATTTGACATATCAGTGACACTACTTGTATCAAGCCAGATCCGACCCTGCTCAACAGTGAAAGATTTGTTCTTCTGAGAAACATCAAACTCTCTGAAAACTTGTGAACTTTGCAAGTATATTTTGATACAATTTACAAAGCAACTGATGTATATTTATCTTAGTTATAGTACAATTGGTACTTACTACTAAGCTTTTGAAAACAGGTTGGGAAGGTGAGTGTGGAATGGTTGGCAGGGGACAAGACCAAAGTGGTTGGGACATATCCACCTCGCAGAAGGGGTTGGACTGGCTATGTTGAGAAGGACACTGCTGGGCAGACCAATATCTATTCAGTTGAGGTTAGTACATTCACATCTTTTCCAATCCCATGTTAACAGCTGCACTGAGTCTTTCTTTACCTGTTTTCTCTGAATGTAACCCTGCTTCTTGAAGCCTCAAGTCCTAAATCCTCTAGCTTTCTTTGTCCCATTATTTACTTCCCAAAGTTCACCCTGAACCAGCTCTCTGCTGCTCCACCCTCCTTTTCCCCCAAGTTGGTCTGTTTACCTTCATCCCTCAACCAAACTTACACTGCTTCTGTTGTGTTTTTCTTCCCTCACCTTCGTGTCTCTTAGACCACTGCTAATATAAATGAATTTTAATGTACCCAGCCTGCAGTTTATATAGCAGAAAGTGCAATAAGCTCAGGAGTTGCAGGTTCTTCTGCCGATGGAGCCAAGAGTACATTAGCCATCAATGCAGGAATTGCCCTTGTCTTTGTTGCTGCAGCTTCAGCTGTAGTCCTCCAAGTTGGCAGGAATTCACCTCAGGTTAAGACGGCTGAATATACAGGGCCGGCACTTAGTTACTACATAAACAAGTTTAAGCCACCGGAAATTATCCAGGCTACGGCTCCAAGTCTGACTGAATCTCCCTCATCCGTGCTACCGGAAAGCTCTGCTCCTGAAGTTTCACAGGTTGAGGTTCAATCCGCACTTCCACCAGAATCTTCTAGTCCGAGCACTAATTCATAGGCAAATTTTGGACAAATTTCTTGTAATTTTTAAAATTTATTTGTCTATATACAGCTCCTGTATGCTACTACTGTGATAGTTGAAATACAGTTGAGCATAACTTCGAGGATATACATGGAATAGCCACAATATTTCTAAGGGTATATGGTATTGTTTTCTAATGCATTAGCCATCTGTGATGGTTTTCTGACTTTGATAAAGGAAAGTCTCCTGCTAAGTTCTGTCTTCTTTCACTTTTTCTTCTTCAAAGAGGAAGGCATTTCAGTTCAACTGTCCCCAGGACCAAAACTTGACTCTTTCAATTTTCCAAGGTCCATCTTAAGCCAGCTATATTATTTATCTCAAACAACTTATACGTGATAGGAACACCGCCTAAGCATACTACGCATCATCTAGGAAACACTTAGACAATCAAACGTACGAGGCAATCAAGTTTCAAGTAGGAAAAACTCAGTTAACAACAAAAGAACGAATTCAATTTATAACAAATATCAAACCCTAAGTAGCTAAAACTTCAACTACTGCCTCGCCAACTAAATGAAAATGGGCACCATGACAGGATCTTTTGGATGTATTATTACACATAGCTCAAAACAAATGAATGATTCAAGGATTATCTCACTGTTTTTATTTGCCATCATTTCATCCCTCCACTGGGATTCACCTAATTACAAATTATTAGTTTCGGGATTCAGTATCCACAATCTAATGAAACAGAGAAATATTGGAAACTAGCCTGTCTTCCTTGACCAAGCCTAAATATTTGCTTGAACAGACCAACTTGTTCCTTTGTCCTTTCGGTTTTTCTATGCTCACCTACAAAAACAATATTCCTGTCATTTCATGCCATACAACAAGATAACGAAAGGAGCATGACTAGCACAATCACACATCTCCTTAATCACGACGGGATTACGCTTAAAATAAGCATACATAGTGAACCTACAAGCCTGCAGCATACATAAAATGAAACATAATCAAGGAATGAGACATGTTGCGGCACTTTATTCCTTTCACTTTTTAGCTTTCATTTATTAATCACATGTTAAAAATTCAGTCCACTTCATCAAGAATTGGCCCATTCAAAATGCCAAGTTCCAAGATCAGATCCATGGAAACTATTACACATTTGATACAAGGCTTCTAACAGGATCAAACAAATCTAAGTCTTCTACCGTCTATTATCTAAATTTCATCTATTGATTGCCCTCCAGATTTTCCTTGAAAATGTCTATAAAAGAATAGTTGAGTTCACACAACAAGTGTCCCTTCACCTTCACAATGCTTTAATGCTAGAGTCTCCCCATTCAAACCCAAGAGAAAGGGAGATAATCAATTTCAAGAATGTCATCCCCCAGACAAACATCTCTTCAAAGATCAAGTATAGAACAAAAAACAATATCATCTGTTTTTGTTTTTAATCACAACACATAATAAACAAATCACTTGTGGCCACAAACCAGACACAGATAGGAGATTGTAATATCCTCAAATTATTTTTGGAAATATCACCCAAAATAAAAACCCCAAAGTAGGAAAACAGTACATATGAGCATTCATGATAAGAACATACATCGTGAAAAGAATAACAAATATGTGATGTGGCTTCTGAAATAAATCATAATTGCTAAATGCCCCAAAATAATTCTATCAAGATTTATTTAACTAAATATCCCCTACAAACAGTTCATACCTACGGCGTACCAAGGAGAAAGGATAACGAACCATGTACCATTACCAACATTTATGGTGGGGGCTCAAGAAGTGCCCAACAGCTCAGGCCTCTGCATCCAATACTGCTGAAACCTCTGCTTGGCATACTCCTTGTAGTCAAAGTCAATTTCATTCACATGTTCCTGAGGAGGATATATGGTACAATATCATACAAGCAAGCTCAGAAAGAAGGAAATTGCAAGCCAATGCCATTATCTAATGGCATATCTTCTCTCCTTCACAATCAAGCACAAGTTGAAACATCTATATTGTTGGTCCCTCTTGGGTCAATGACTACATTTACCAAGAAAAAATGGTGATCTTTTTTTCTTTATAAGAGGAAGAGGGAGAGAGAGAGAGAGAGAGATTTAGGCAGGTAGAAGGTAGATTAGGAGATTATTAAATTTCAAACTAGGAGGAAGATTTGACATTTAAACTTCTAACAACTTCAAGTATAGCCTGTTTATGGCAGGTTCCATGTGCTCAGCTTGACATAATTCATAATAGCATAATCGCAAAACAAGAGAGAGAACCGGAAGATGTAAGACTGGACGCAAAGAGAGAAAGGCTGTACTAGTGAAGAAATGAATAACCTTAAAAAAGGTTAATTGTAAAATTTTGTACCACCCCTATCCCAATTTTGAATGCCCTCTTCAAAAAAATAAAGGATCTAATAGACTTATAATAATTTATTAAAACTTTCATTATTTCATTTAAAAAAATTTAGTTTAGAAAAAAGTATAAACCTAGATAGCAGCCACTCAAATACTACTGTGAGAGGGACCATAACAAGGTCAAAATTGCTCAGCCCTCTATCTCATCATCAAATGATTTTGAAAATGGTAATGTTACAATAATGGAGCCAACATGAGAGGATGGAAATTACCGATATTATTCCCCATAAGCCCCAAGTGAGATGACTTGCTAGAGTAAACTTCTCGACATCTTTAAGCAGCTGGTCCACTTCAGTGTCTCTGGGTTCCTTACCTGCCATAAAAGACAGATAATATTATGGGATGCTGACAATAGAACAAATTCAGAGTTATATTGTCAGTTGAAGTTCAATTACCTAAATTGAAACACATTATATCAGTTCTACAACTGCACTAACTTTTTAAAAAAAAATGTGTTATGTTAGTCCTTGACAAGTGTAGAAAGGGGACAAAGACCTTATACCACTTTACAAAACATAAACTAAATTAGATGCAGAATTGAACAACTATAGATGGCTACACACAAATGCAGCTAGGCTATTCAATCTTGCAGAAGACTAAGATAGGAATTTTAAAAAATGCTGGGCTGATTGTCCTCCATGTACAAGGGGTACTACCCTTCAGATTTTACTTTTACAAGTGTGTGCCTACATATGATATCTATAAAAGAGCTATTCAAACTAGCCACCATTTGAACAATGGAAAACTCACACAGTATCTTACATGCAATAAACAAATACCTGAAGAGTGCAGGTATATACGCAGAAATCTTAAGCGCTCTCCCCAACCTATACAAGCCATGCCAAGAAATTCTTATCATTCAGGGAATAAAAAGCAATTTTTCTTTCGAAGGAAAAATGATATCAAAAGGTTTACCTGGATATTTACTATAATCCATAATATGGGGCATTTCTGTATGATAGTCAGCAGCCATCTCACAAAAGTGGTTTGCAATATCATAGGCAACAGGATTGTAACTTGCATACTCGTAATCCTATAAAAGCAGGCAGCCAATCAGCCTCCAAAGAACTGAAATTAGATATTTGGCATTTTGAAAAAAAAAAATGGTTACAGAGAAAAGACTACATATTCAAGATCATAAGAAATTTCTATTAATCACTAATTACTTAGTTATCTTTCTGCTGGATTAGTTACATGCAAGCACAATGTACCCTCTGCATGCATAAATAAGGCCTTAGTCAAGAACATTCATTATCAAGCTTAATATAATTCATGATCATATATAAAGCAAACACAAATTCTAAAGTTAAATATAATTCAATTTTAAAAGGACACTATGCGATACATGACTGCATTTCTTTTTCTTTTTTTTCTAATGTTCAATACTGAAGAAAGTTAGGATCTTTAAAAGTAAAAGTGTACAAGACAGCCCACAGCCAAAATCATGGAAAGAAACTTTGTTGAGGTGTGACTTAGAGAACTCAAATTAGCACATTAAAAAGCTCAAAACTTAGCAAACAAAGCATTTAAATTATATGATGAATTAACCATAGCTTAATACATGTATATAATGGTCAAACGCAAATATTCTTCCATGACAGATAATCTTGTGTGCTTCCCCCAGGATTAAAAGTTGTGGTCTTAATAGAAATACAATTTAGGTAAGTCATAAACCTAGTTCCATATTAAGGAATAAAAATAAGGAAATGATATATGGAAGTTCCCTCTGGTGCTATACCTGATACATTATCTTCATCAAACCCCAGTCAATGAGAAATCCATGAGATCACAAGACACCCATCAATGTCCTAGATGTCATTCAACCAGGCAGAATCACAACTCTACTTGGACACCATGCAGACATTATCAAATGCATAATATGAGAACAAAGATGCTGTCGACACATTCATACATAAAGAGTGATATTGCTAACATGATAAAAAAAAATAAATAAAGGACTACAATAAATGCATCAATTTGTTCTATCTTGCGCCAACTTGCTCCCAAACAGGCACGGACAGGGTTCAGGAATTAGGAACTAAGAATATCACTAATGCAACCACAAGAACAACTAACAATTTTATTCCTACTAGCACAGCTGTTAGTCTTTGGCTATTGTTTGATTTCGAGCCCAATACCCAGCTTGGTCAAAGGATTAACTGTTGTCCTCCCATCTGAAAAATGCAATTCATAACCTGGCCTACAACTCAACCTTGTCTAGAACTTTCCCACTAATTAGGAGCTATGCAAAAATTACTTGAAGAAAATCATATATTAAGCAATCCAGTTTGAGAGAAACTCACAATAATGGTTATTGATTTAGTCTCTTCGTCGATCATAATGTTACCATATTGTAAATCATTGTGGCAGAAACCTATGTGTTGATGGCACCCTGAGAGTTTCTTTTCTAACATTGAGATTTCCTCCTCAATAACTTCCAAGCGAAGGGCTTTAGCTTCTTCCAGAGGGCAGACTCTCTTGGCCGCATTTAGCCAATTTCTGAAACATTCAGAAGTAATTTATTTATCCAATGGTAAAAAATTACAAACTAATAAATTAGGCGATAGATATGGCCTCCATAATATTTAGCAAATTCACAAAGAACTATTAAACATACTGCAATCTATCCCATAGCCAAACTTTCTTTGGACCAGGCATGTCTAGTTCATGGAACTCCCTCAATTTAGCTGCTATTAGAGCTGATACATTTGGATCACGCAAATCAGATGCAGATAGTATCTGAAAGTCAATATGCAAGAAAGCAAATATCAGTACACATTTGACAATTCTGATGACTAAATGAGTAAATGATCCCTCCAGGTTGTCGAGAAGAGAGAGAGTATATATTAATCACAATTGTTAATGGAAAAAAAAAAATAAGACAAAGAAGTGATTCGCATTGTAATCCTAAATCTTGATGTTTTTAATAAGCAAAACACCATACAAACATGAACAAGTAATGTCCTTAGTGGATATAGATGACTAAAAGTCATTCAAAAGATCATCTATCTTAACGATGGTGATGATATGTTGCAAGTCAATCTCATAACGGAGGTGGACGAGTAGTGAACCATTGTGTAAATCAAATACTACAATGTAAAATAGTTAAACTAGCAGCTTGAAGCCCTTCATGCTCATAGTCATTTTAAACAGAATAAATATCACTTCATGTTCATATCTAAAAAAAAAAAGAATATGAGAGAAGGGATGGGAGGGAGCAAATTCAAAAGTACCCGTGCACGGATGAACTCTTCAATTCGCCCATTTGGGAACCGTCCAAGCAAACGAGGTCCTTGCCCATGTTTCGACATAAACTCAAAAGTACGGATCTCATTGTCCCGGTCAAAAAACACCTCCACACCCTCACCATAAATCCTAACTAAAACCTTTCGTGACACTTCATCTGTCCTAGTTGGCCATTTTATTTGGAAGACCTGATTGGTCATTGCACCTTTAAGAGGGATCACCTGCAAAGCTTTTGAGTCCACCACATCATCCCAATCAGAAGCCAACAATTGTAGAGCATCCTTTGCTTCCCGTGGCAACCTGTTCTCTTTATTAGTTGAGGCACCCATAACAACACACCCACGAAATCTCCACAAAACCTACGCTCAAATTTATTGATGAAATCAAATTTATCACTGAGGAAATAACTAGCCTGGAGAGTAAAAATAATCAAAAATAAAAAAAAACAATACATACATAATTACAGATTCATGCTATGATAATGCAAATTCAAGAACAAGAATTGTATTGCATGACTATAACCAGTATGAAGGTAGTCTAAAAACCAATAACAGCAGCTCAAAATGACCCAAAACTCACAAACAATTGCAAGGAATTCAAAAAATTCACCATTAATAAGAAAATGATCCAAACAAGTATAGTCTAAACCAATATCATTGTTGAATATAATAGGTAGAAGAGAGAAACAATGCAAGAAAACAAGTAGTTAACAGACTGCAGGACACAGTTAAGATGATTGAAAACTAAGAAAGGCTAATAAATTGCAAGTTGAAAGCACGATTTAGATACGAAAGCAAACATGAATTACACATTAAAAATACAATGTTTTCTTGCATAACAAAATGCATAATGACAATTATTTATATGATTTTTCATTTTATCATTTCCTTTTGCACAAAATGGATAGCCATCAAGCAAAAGAGAAATTGAGAGAAAATCTGAAAAAACAAAAAAGAAAAAACAGATTGAATTATAAGAATGTTATGATTATTCAATTGAAAAATATTTAAATTAATTAGAATCATTAATCTTGAAAATAAAACAATTAAACATATTGACAAGTCAGAATTCAAAGGATTAATCCAAAACAAATAAATAAATAAATTCAATCTAAGAATAACAAGACAATAAATAAACGCAGCGAATCGATGCTCACCTGAACCAATAAAAAAAAAAGAATTATTCTCTATGAATGGGAAGAAGGTGATTTTCTGATCTTAAGGGGAACCGTAGGGAACCGGACGGAAAACGAATCGAGGCCGTTGGATTTTCTGGAGATGTATTTCTGTTGTTTTTCGATGTACGAGGCGCCTTTCTACATTGAATTATTTATTTATTTATTTAAAAACAATCCATCTGTCTCCTGGAAGTGAGCGAATCTATCTGGAAAAGTGACTTGTGCTACAAACTGAGTGGGCGTTCCGCGTTCAGGTGCTAAATTTGGAACAATTTTAAATTATTTTAAATTTTGAGTAAAAATATAATCATTTGAAATATTTTAAATATAAATCACTTTTGATCGAATTTTTTTAAGCTCAAGTTTTTAATTTGCTAACAAATTTAAATACAATGAATTTTTTAAGGTTCGAGATTTTAATTTTTTTAATCAATTTAAATGTTGTCAGGATTCCAACTTTTTTAGATTCAAGTTAATTTTGTCAATCACCTGCAACTCTTACAAAATCTAGGTCATTGCAAGTATATTGCCCCTATTACTATTACATGCATGTTCGAATAAAAGATACATGCATACTAGGGATGTAAATGAGTTGCTTGTTGGGATGAAAATGGGTTACTATTATTATATAGATATTTATAAGAATTCATGTCTTTATCAGGTTGGGTATTTTATATTCGGTTACACAATGAATTTGGACAATGATTTTTTGGTAACGTTTCAACAATTGCCATCGATGCTGCTAGTAACCCTCGAAGTCAAGATTTCGAGGAGGATGATAAGTGCATCTAACCATCAAGATTAAGGGATGGGCTAATTTGGACAATATTTTTAATACCCTAAATTTAAACTTATTATAAATATATATAATATTTCGAAAATTTATAATTTATAAGATACAAATTTTTTATCCTCTTTACCTTCAATACAATTTTTGTCATTTTAACTAAAGTCCTTTTTTTATAAATTAATAAATAAAACATTAATTTTTTATATAGTTTTTAGTTATTTAAATGATTGTTTGAGTTATTTAATCAAGTATTTAATAAATTTAAATAATTAATAGATAATGTTATATTATTAGAATTTGATTTTAAATATTTTTTTATGACTTTACTCTAGTTTTAATAAAATTCACAAATTTGAAGTAGAGTATTTTAAAAATCGAATACTCTATTCGTTTTCATCCTTATCTTTCGCTCTATGCCTATTATATCTTGCCACAATCCATTATTTGTCTTCGCTATATTTTATTATTTTGAAAATCAATATTCTAATTTCCATCTTGGGCATCCAAGAATATTCAAACTAGTATATTCTTAGGGGTAAATATCAAATCATTTAATGGGCATTGTTGTAATTTAATGACATCGAAACATTAACTGCAAGTCCAAATCTCGTATTTAATATTTTCCCGCGGACCACGGCGTGTCTTAGCCCACTGCCCGCCTGTCCTCACCATTTTAGCTCACACTTCAAGCTGCCTTAGTTCACACTTCTTGTTTCCCTTCTGCAGCAGATCTCTTCCCCTTTTTCCTCTCCCTCTCTCTCTACAAGTATATATGTCTACGGCCGACCCGCCGGCTTCCACCACCGGAGTCGGCCTTGGTTATGGCATAGCCATTGCAGTAAGCATCCTTGTACTCATCTCCACCATCATGCTCGCTTCCTACGCTTGCGTAAGAGTTAAAGCTAGTGGCAGTAATCGTACTAGCAGTGGCAGCAGCGGCAGCAGTAATGGTAGCAGGAATACCAACGACAATAGCAATGGGATGACCCAGCGACCAGTTATGGACGAGAATGACACGGTTATAGTGGTTTTGGGCCTCGATGGGCCCATGATCGAGTCCTGCCCGAAGATTGTTCTCGGCGAAAGCCGTCGTCTGCCTAGGCCCAACAACGGCCCATGCTCCATCTGCTTGTCGGAGTATCAACCCAAGGATACCGTACGGTGCATCCCAGATTGCCGTCATTGTTTCCATGTCGATTGTATTGATGAATGGTTGCGGATGAGTGCCACGTGTCCTTTGTGTAGGAATTCCCCAGCTCCTTCTCAAGGTCCCACACCTTCTGCCACCCCTTTGTCGGAGCTGGTGCCTCTCGCCTTCCGTGGCAGGTGATTTTGTAGTAATACATACCTTTTTTTTTATTTCAAAAATTTAAGTATGTGTTATCATTATGAATAAACTATTGCTCAATTAATGGCTTAGATTTGATTTTTTTTCTTAATAAAATACAATTATCGAAAAAGAGAATTCATTCAAATATAATTTTTTGAATAAAAATATACTGTGACGTACGTTTTATCATTAAATTAGTACTCAAATGCGATTTAAAAATCATGAAAATGATTGACATTTCCATTAAAAGAAAGTACTATTTCCTAAATTAAGATAAGAATGAATGAGCATGAGTTGAAGTGAATGGAGTAGGTACCCAAATTTGGGGTAAAGGCACTAAAAATTCAAAAGGTTGGGAGTTATTTAATTATTAATCTCCTAAACTTTTAAAATGGTGGGGTCCAAATTGATTTATGTGCATTTAATTTTACAAGAAAACAATAAAAAAATACAGTATTTAATACAATTAGTGGTCCATGGTAGTGAGAACCAAGAAAGGGTGATTATGGGCACTGATAATAGATAAAGTGCTCTCAAAGTCTTAAATTGCATTGAAGTTTGCCACTAATTTGTTTTTGTTGGCTGGTTTAGATTATATGATTAAACTTCTTTTGCACCCAAATCCCATTGCAAGTGGCCCCTCCTGATTTCGTTACATTTAGGGATATAAACGGATTGACTATTATATAAGTATATGTGGGTACTCAACTTGATAAAATAGGGTTTGAATACTCTATTTTTAATTATGAAGAGAATTCGGATAAGGATTTTAATACATGATTCGAGTTTGGATAGGTTTTGAGTATCACTTTTAAGATACTTTAAACTCGAATCCAATTATACACATATATATTAATATTATATACAACTAGGTTGGTGCTCGTAGCTACGTTACGAAAAAAATCACAAGAAATATTGATTATGTTAGAGTGAATTTCTATTTGGTACCTTTAAAAGAGCTTGTAGAGAAAGCAATATTGTATTAATCAACTGCATGAATGTTCAGTTTTTACTGATTGAAGAAAAAATAAATTGGTATTAATTTAAAATAATTATTTACTCTGATTTCGATTACCAAAAACTTGCACCTATATATATGATTATAAAACAGTAAAATATTAAAAAATGAGAGAGTATATAACATGTACTATTGGTAGATTAAGATAAACAGTTGTACAATATAAGGTAACTGTATAATATAAATATCCTATCAATATAAAATAATTACTAATTTCTAATAATATATCTTTTATATATAAAATGAATGACTAAAGGTTGTCAAATTTAGTTGATTTATTTGTTCAATGATGCTATGTGCTATGTATATTAAGAAATGAATAAACCTTATTGACTTTTTTATTTTGTTCAATGAATTGGATGAATATTTATTGGAATTTAAACATTTATGTATAAAAGAGATATCTAAATACTATAGATTCAGGTTCATGCATAATAAGAGAATATAAACAGAAAATAATATTAAATTACAATTGATAAATATTAAATAAATCTATATTCTAAACATTAAAAATAAAAAATTATTGTTTTCAAGTTCTTTTTACTAAAATAAATAAAAATAAAAAAACCTTTCAAATATAAAAAAATAACGCAACTTTGACATAAGGTGTAAAAAAAAATTAATTCAATTGAGAATGACAATCAATTGACCTAATTAGTTATCCTATTTAAAATAAAATTTATCCAAAAAAAGACGATAATCCTATCAAAGATTATTAGATGTATAATAAACTATTAAGAAATGATAAAGTATATAACTTATACTATTAACAGATTAAAATAAACAGTTGTAGAATATAAGAGAACAGTATAATGTAAAGATTATATCAATATAAAATAGTTAGTAATTTCTAGTATTTTATGTTTTGACTTCAGAACACCCGCAACATGCTAAACCCATTGTTGCTGGCCTTAAAATCTTAGGCTTAGTAATGCTTTGTCTCCTTGCAAGTTGATAAAAAGTTCCTAATGTGATAATTAGATCTCCTTGCAGTTTATATACTTGTCTCTTGCAATTGCCTATAACTGTTAGCTAAGTAAAGAGTTAATTGCTCTTTAATTATATGCCCTCCCACCTCCACCTCTAAAAAAGAGTTAATTGATTTATTTATTCCATGATGACTGTGTGCCATGTATATTGAGAAATGAGTAGGCCTTTTTGATTTTTTTTATTTTGTTTAATGAATTGGATGGATGTTTATTAAAATTTAAAAATTCATGTACAAAAAAGATGTCTATATGTTATAGATTCAGGTTGATGCAGAATAAGAAAATATAGACAAAAAATAATATTAAATTATAATTGATAAATATTAAATAAATCTATCTTATAAGTATTAAAAATTAGAAATTATTGTTTTCAAATATTTTTTACTAAAATAAATAAAAATAAAAAAGAAAAAAAACCTTTTAAATGTCAAAAACAATGTAGTTTTGACATAAGGTGTAAAAAAATTAATTTAATTAAGAATGACAAATGTCAATCTATTGACCCAATCAATTATCTTACTTTTATATAATGAATTGGATGGATATTTATTGAAATTTAAATATTTAAGTATAAAAAAAATATCTATTTATTATAGATTCAGGTTCATGCAAAATAAAAAAATATAGATAAAAAATAATATTAAATTGTAACTGATAAAGATTAAATGAATCTATCTTCTAAGTATTAAAAGTTAGAAATTATTAAAAGTAAAAAAAAAAAACCCTTCAAATGTCAAAAATAATGTAGTTTTGACATAAAGTGTAAAAAAAATTAATTTAATTAAGAATGACAAATGTCAATCGATTAACCCAATCAATTATCTTACTTTTATATAATGAATTGTATGGATATTTATTGAAATTTAAACATTTAAGTATAAAAGATATATCTATTTACTCTAGATTCAGGTTCATGCAGAATAAAAAAATATAGATAAAAAATAATATTAAATTGTAACTGATAAATATTAAATGAATTTATCTTCTAAGTATTAAAAGTTAGAAATTATTGTTTTTAAGTATTTTTTATTGAAATAAATAAAAGTAAAAAAAAAAACCCCTTCAAATGTCAAAAACAACTTATTTTTGACATAAGGTGTAAAAAAAATTAATTCAATTAAAAACGAAAAGTCAAAAAAATAAAAGGAGTTCTAATTGAATGACACTTGACATTCAATTGAAGACTCAATCAAACAAATTGAAAGAAATTGAAACATCATACTTTTATATATATTATATAATATTTCAAAATTTTGTAATTTGTGAGATTCAAACCTTTATCTTTCTTAACTTTAACACACCCTTGAATCGTTGTTTAAGTTATTTTAATCAAGTATTTAATGGATTCAGGTAATTAGCGAATAATGCTATATTATTAGGGTTCAATTTTGGATAATATTTTACGATTTTATTTAAATTTTCATAAAGTTTAAGTAACTTTTTAATTAAACAGATTTGAGATTGGTACCTCAAAAAAAGCAAGTAACCTACTCATTTACATCCATAATTACATTCAATATATAAGTAACCATTTCTTATCTTTTTGCTAAGATTAAGAAGTACAATTGCAGTATATATAAAATTATTATTTTATATATATATATGTTTTTTGTTAATATCAATAATTTATTGTTTAATGTAAATGAGATAATTTTTAAATCATAAAATATACTCAAAAATATAAATTTATGTTAAAGAAAGATAAATAATTTTATAAGGAATATATTTTGATGCATATGAAGATCCGTTGAGCCTTGATGAATTACATAAAAAAAAAATTCTTTTTTATTTTATAAATCTCACTTTTAAAAAAAATTAACTCTAAATTTGAATATTGAATCCTAATCGTTGCGCTATCCCCTTAGAAACCATTTTATGTGAAATTGTTTCTTAGGAGATAAATTCTAATGATTATTTAAATAGTTTTACACTTCAATTTTCTTACATTTTGTAAAATATAAGTTTTTTTAAGAAAATATTTGAAGAGGAAAGATGATAAATTTTTTTAATCATCTTTCTCTCTTAATCTTTTTCCCACAAAATGACATACATTATTCTAAATTATAATCTTTTCGTTAAGAATTTAGGCAAAAGAAAAGAAAGAAAAATGGAAGATTGATGGAAAAAAAAAAAAAAAAAAAAAGAGTTTAAATTTCCTTTTATCACAACATTAGACATAATCAATCTACTAAAAAAACCCTCAACCATTATTTTTCAATTTTTTATTCATTTACCAATATTATTTAAATTGATTATATGAAAGAAACAATAATCAAAATAATTTATTTTCATTCATTTTTTTATTTCATATATGCCTACTTATATATACCATAATTGATATATATTTGCCTACTTAATCAAAAACCCAAACCATGAGTTGTAAAATATATTTTTGTACGCATTTTATTTTATATACTGAAGTAATCATATAATTATATTCTCCTTTTTTTTACAAATTTATTTTTATTTTTTTTCCTTTTTCCTATTTTTTGTTCTTTCCATTCTTTTCTTTCCTTTTTCTTTCTTTTTTCCTCATTCCTCCTTTTACCAATGGTAAATCAATAAAAGCAATCCGACGCCTTCAAGCACTAGATTGAGCCCTTTCTCTCGGTCCTCCTCCTTAAATGTATCCATAGATCGGGTCGAGACTATTGAGCTTGAGTCGGTCCACCCATTTATCTATTATTTTATTATTAAAATTACAAAAATATTTTTATATTAATATTGTATATTTTAAATATATTTTAAAATTTAAATTAAATAAAAAATATATAATTGATTAATATAATCATCTAATTCGATTAGACTTGAGCTCGAGCCTAAAAGTAATCGAGCTCGCCAGCCTCGACAGGTAAATCTAACCCTTGGACACCTCCATAGTCTCCTCTTTCTTTTTCTCCTTCCTCCTTGAGCCCTCCATTCCTCCTACACCACCCCTTTCTCCCTCCATCGCTTCCTCTGAAATTTAAAGATTAATATCATGTTAACCATCTTTTTGTTTTAATTTCCCTTTAAAATTTTTTTGATAAAAATAAAGTACTAAAAATAATCGACTTGACAAGTTTTAGTTCATCATGTTTTTGATAATTTAACGCATGTCATAACCTTAAAATAGGTGCGTTTAGTTAATATCAAGTGTAAGTGTCAACAATATTAGTGTGGTTGGTAGGATTCCATTAATTAAAAGCCTGAAAAGATATAAAGAATGTTTGGCATGGCAAACTCGAATAAGTGTGGGATGAAACTTGAGTTGGGGAATTAAGCTAGTGGGTGGCTTGGACCTTCATGGCCTTTTTCTTTGGTTGTTGGTGTGAGTGGGAGGGGGTGTGTAGCCTCTCTTTTGAGGTGGGCTTCTTTCTTTGGTGTTTGCTACTACTATTTTTGTTCTTTCTTTCCTTTTGGGTTTATTATATTTGGATTAATCAACCATTTGAAAGGGTGAATTTCACTTTAAGAATTAGTGTATTGTATTGGTTTGGTTAGTCTTTGGATTTTCCATTTTCATTTGAGAGTAGGACCTGATATAATGCATTAACAGGACAAGAGGTGACAATTGGACGGGTCAGATTCGAGTTTATGTTACATCATTTTCTTGTGTTTCAATGTGTTTTTTGGCCATGTAAAAGGGGAACCAAATGGGTCCACACATGCAATTATTCATCTGGATTTTTAAGCTAAATGATTTACTTCTTGATTGATGAACATGAGGCTGAGAGGAGAACTTTTATTTTATTTTTTTTCTATAGATATATATAAAGTGAAATTTTATTTATTTAGTTAAAAAAAAAGGATTATCAATAACAAACAACCAATACTCGGTAGAACTTGCATCCAAATATTAGCACAATAAAAACTTGAACAAATAGCTGGATATGGAAGATAAATACTTTTAAAAAAATTTAAATTATTTTTAAAAAAATTCAAATCAATTATTATTTATTTATTATATTTAATTAAATTTTTATAGTTTTATTTTAAACCTTGCACGGTTGCATCACTAAATTAATACATGATCTTTTCATAATAAAGAGATTTTATCAGTTCCTTTAAAATAGGGTTTTTTTACACAAAAAAGAACATTACAATTCAAATTTAAAATCTCCTCTTAATTTCACTCAATCCTTATTATTTAATTTAAGCTTAATTATCAACAAAAAGGAAAATTATTCATCCATAATATTTTGAGGTTATTCAAAATTTATTCATCCATTGACACGTCACTAAAATATATGTGGATGAAATTTGTCGCGCTGAGCTTAAGTGAGCATACATATACGTAACAGATTTTGCACATATTCTAATGACATATTGATAAATAGGTAAATTAGAAACAAATATAAAAAAATCGTAAATAAATATAGTATGAAAAAAACATCATGAAAAAAATATTAAAATTTAACCCAAACAAAAATAATTATATAAGATGGAAAGGATAACAAAATATCATAACATGGAGCTAGATTCTAGACTTGAAAGGAGAGGAAATGAAAAAGGGCTGCCCTGCCCATTCCACCACTTGCACGTGGCAATCAAAAAAGAGCGTCCCAGAACACAACCAAGTTAAGATAAAGCAGAATTATTGAGCAGACCAACCTAAAACGCAACCAAGCTGAGACAAAGCAGAATTATGGTGCAAGAGAAGAAGCTAGTTGATGAGGTGTCGGGTTGGCTAAGAGCCTACGACGATGGCTCAGTCGACCGGACATGGACAGGTCCCCCTGAGGTGAAGTTCATGGCGGAAGCAGTGCCACCCCATGAAGATTTCATTGAAGGTGTAGCCACTCGTGATGTGACTATTGATTCCAATTCAGGCCTCAGAGTTCGAATCTATCTACCGGAGCAAGTTCTCACTGCCAAAACTAAGTTGCCTATCTTACTTCATTTCCATGGGGGTGGTTTTTGCATCAGCCAAGCTGATTGGTATATGTACTATCACATTTACGCTAGGCTGGCAAGGTCTGTTCCAGCCATTTGCGTGTCAGTTTACCTCAGGCTTGCACCAGAGAACAAGCTTCCAGCTGCCTGTGATGATGGCTACGCTACTCTCCTCTGGCTCAAGTCGTTGGCCAAAGGTGAGTCACATGAGCCCTGGCTCAATGATCATGCAGATTTCAACCGCGTTTTTCTTATTGGGGATAGCTCAGGAGGAAACATAGTGCATCAAGTGGCTGTTCGAGCTGGGAACTTGGATTTGAGCCCATTAAGGCTAGCAGGTGGGATCCCAATCCACCCTGGTTTTGTTAGGGCAGAGCGGAGCAAGTCAGAGTTAGAGCAACCTGAATCACCTTTCTTAACCCTAGACATGGTGGACAAGTTTTTGGCCCTGGCTTTGCCAATTGGAAGCACCAAGGACCATCCGATCACTTGCCCGATGGGGCCTTCAGCCCCAGCCATGGAGGGTCTAAATTTGCCACCATTTTTGTTTTGCGTTGCTGAGAAGGACTTGATAAAGGATACAGAGATGGAATACTATGAGGCAATGAGAAACGCTAACAAAGAAGTGGAGTTGTTGATTAGCCCTGGAATGGGTCACAGTTTTTACCTCAACAAGATTGCTGTGGACATGGATCCAAACTATGCTGCCCAAACTGCTAGCCTTATTGCAGGGATCAAAGAGTTTGTCAACAACCACTAAATTTGTCAACTGTTTACCCTTTTTACATCCAAAGCGAGGACCTTGTAACATCTAATAAATGAAGTACTTTGTAATGAAATGAAAATTGGAAATTGCGTATTAGGGTAGACTTTCCTTCCTTGCAAAGAGTTTCAAGACTTGGATAGCATCTTTGGGCCACACTCCATGTGTTAGGTGAAAGATGATATATCTTTATTGAAGCTACATTATTTTATGACAATTTGTGGTTGCCATGGAAAGTTGCATTCCATATGTTCGAGTCCATTAAAAAACAGGCCACTAGGAGCCACTCCCGAATTTGATGAACCTCAATCAAATCTTAGAGGGGGCAAAGTGTTTAATTTTTTTTTGTCCATTGGCGCCTTATTTTTGATGCAGTGATCACGTGAAAAAAGAGATACGTTTTAATAAACATTACAAAATAATTATATTTATTTACGTACTCTAAAATTATACGTAAAAAGAATTCACAAATAAGTTTCATTTATAATAAATTTATACCACGAGATGGATATGGATTTATCAGAACTGAATCGCCCTGGGTCAGTTTGGGTTTTAATCATTTTAAATTATTTTAGATTCAAATAATTTTGACTTTAAATTGCTTGAATTCAGAGAAATTTTAAATTTTTATTATTTTAAGTTTGGGATTTTTTAACTCACTTAGAATCTAATATTTGAATTCAATGTCAAGTATGCCACCGAGAATCACAAATATATATACATTCAACAGGTTCTGGGTCTATGAAGGCATAACATAAAACCAAATAGAGATGTCTTTATAGAAGAATCATGCTAATCCAACAATTGATCTCATTGGTGCACTTTATGCAGTATAGAAGATAACGAAACTTGATTAAAAGGCAATTTAAAACGCACTCCCCCCCTCTTTCCATACACAAACAAACACGAATTTGAGTTAACCTCAATTAATATTAGCGTAACAAAAAAAAAAAAAACCTTTTCATCCATAATTTGAGGTTATTCATAATTCATTCATTCATCAAAACGTTACTAAAATATGGACGAAATTTATCAAGTGGAAATTAGGTGAACATATACGTGATAGATTTTGCACATATATATATTCTAATTGCATATTGATAAATAGATAAATTTGAAATAAATAAAAGAATCAGCAAGTAAAGAAAATAAATTTCTTAGTTTTTGGATACATATAAAATAGTATGAAAAATAATCATGAAACAGTTTTACAATTTAACCCAAACAAAAATAATTATACAGGATGGAAGGGATGAGCAAAGAACACAAGGAAGAGAAGAAAAAAAAGCAAGAGTTTTGGTAAGAGGACAAGACGCATTTTTTCTTGTTTTTTGGATTTTTTTTATTTGATGGACATTTCCATCATTTTATAAAATTCGTTAACGGTGTTTGAGATTTTGAAGTGAGGTGTTTATTTCCGGTACTAATGAATTTAAGGTAAATTATGATCAAACTCTAAAGGAGTGGAAGAAATTTACCCAAATAATTTTATAGGACGAAAGGGATCAGAGTCGGCTCTAGAGTAAAGCCACCAAAGCTTTGCTTTGGATCTCAAATTTTCATAATTCATAATTTTATAATAATATAATAAATTATATTAAAAATATATAAAAATTAATATAATTAATAAAATATTTACTTATCTTCTCATTTTTAATAGATATTTATTTTCTTTTACTTTTCACATCTTTATTAATTTTTAACTATTTATATTATTTTTATAAAAATATCAAAAATAAGATAATTAATAAATCTCTGATTTATCTAAATATGCACTTAATAAATATTTATTTTTTATTATTCTTCAAAACTCATAAGACTATTAATTCATAACTATTTCTTTCATTCTCAATTAACTGAAGTTAATATTTATTTAATGATGTTCAATAATTATTTTTTCTAAACATAAAATCAATTTTTTTTTTAATTTATAATCTCCACCTCAAAATCTTTCTTTTTTTTTTTTCAGTTTCTCTTTCTTCTCTAATTTTTTAATAAAAAAATCTCATTTTCTTAATTTCAATAAAAAATATCACTTGATTCTAAAGTTGGAAAGAGAGAAAATGCGGAGAGGCTGCCCTGCGGCCCAGCCTCAGCCACCACTGTCACGAGGGGCCCCCCACTATAGAAAAGAACAGAGAGAGAGAGTATAGGAATAATGTCATTGAATCCTATCCTAACCTTAGCTCGTGTTTCTTTCCTGGATTTGACTGATGGAAGCAGCCAACGACTTTCCACGTCTTTCACTCATTTTCTCCCATTTTCCCTCGTCTTCCCTTCAACCCCCCGAAGGAAAGACTTGGACTCCCTCCACTTCTATAACATAAGTAAAAGGAAGCCCCAAAAGGGGGCTTCCTCATTAATCAACGTGTTGACTGAAGTAATGTCTACGTTTTGAATCTCTACACTATTAGTGAGTCTAACTTTACAAAAACAATCAGTTAGCCCACGTTTTTCCATGCGTCAACAATTCATATCTCTTTTCTTCGTAGCCAGACAAGTTACGTTTTCTAGGAAAGAGTATTGAATCTGTGAAAGTTGAAAGAAGGGCTTTGAAATCTCTAGCATGGGCTTTGAAACAAAATTCAATTTGTCTACAGTAGTAAGTCCTTTGACCCTGTTCGTATTTCTTTGTGCATTTGCATCCCCTATTCTTTGACTCCTCAGCTTAGATCTATTTGATTGTTTTCATCTTTTCACCTTCTCTCATTGTCGGCTTTTCCTCGGGTCTACACTATACTTCAAGCTTGCTGTTGGGTTGGCTTGGTGAATAATAGAAAATCATGAATTTTGAATATTTGATCATAGATTTCGATCAAAGAGTTTGAGTTTTTACAATTAAATGCTCTGTTTGCTTTTTTAGATTTCATTTTGACCTTTGAATTTTGTACGTTGTGAGGACGTGTGTGGTTTGATATGAGTGCCGTGTCTAGCCTATTAGTTCTTGCCATATGTCTATTTTGTTTTTTGTTCTATCTTATTTATTATTCTTCACGTCAATGTTTAACACTTCTTAGATTAGAACAAGTTTTTAATTTAAAGTCCTTTCTCATGTCTGTCTTTCTTTTTTCATGTTTTAATTTTACCATTGTTCAATTTGAGTTTTGTCATTACTCTATATAGATAATTGATTGTTGACTACTCATGTTGATTTCCTTTCTATTTTTTGCACTCATCTGTTTTCCATTTTTTTAATTGAGTTTTTATGAATTCTCATGTTTAAAGAAGTTTTAAGTTATTAGTTGTTTCTAAGACCTCTGCTTTGATTTAAAGTGTTATTCATGTTTCTCTTTGTCGTTGTGTGTTTTCCCTTTTGTTTATTTTAGTGTGAGATTTATATTTAAAATTCCTGTTACAATTTGATCATTCAATTTATTGTTTTTTTTTTATTTTATATCTATGTAATTAAAATTGATGTTAAACAACATCAGAATCACCTTATGAATTTTGATTGAATTCTCTTACTCACTTAAAATTAATGTTGTTTTTTTTCTCTTATGCTTTTGGCCTTGTAGTGCGTTTGTCAATTTCAAATTCTCTGTTGGTACAAGTTGCTGCTGGAAAGTGTAATATTTTATGATTACATTAAGTTTCAGTTACAGTTTTTTATTATTTGCTCTATAGTTTTAATTTATTCATCTCTTTTCTTGCTTAAGTCTTGACATTATTGTCTTTGAAATCTTATAAATAAGTTAGTCAAACCAATTAAAGAGTCATACTTTATCAAGGTTGGTTAGAGCAGAGGTGGCCCGAAAGTTAATATGCTAAATTAATTAATTTTCAAAATAAAATACTAAATCAACTGGTTTTGTCAAATCAAATGAAAAATTCGTTCAAATTATTTTCAAATCTATAACATAAGTGAAAGGAAAGTTCCAAAATTTCGAGATCTTATCTTGAATTTTCAGATCTGTGTTGGCTATTTGTTTTATGCGGAAGTTAATATGCTTTTGAAATTCTTGAAATGCATAGGACATGGAGATTCAAATTTAGCTGAAATACTTACAATAAATGAAGCTTTTCAATTGTTTGTTGGTTTAATGACTCAATGTTTACAGAATTTTTGAATAAATAGTGATTCTCTCAATACTGTAAGTTGGGTCAATAATACACAGGATGCTCCATAGAGATTCAGTTAGGTTTCATTGTAAATTGAGAATCTTTGTAATAAAATTTATTGTTGGAAGGTGAAACATATAAAGAAGGTAGGGAATAGTATTGCAGATGGACTAAGTAAAGGAGTCTTGAGAGATGTTGATTTTATCTAGGTGGTGTTGGGGTAGTTGGGAATTATTATGGGAGAAGGAGTCTGATTCTTGATAACGAGCTAGAAGATTTCTACTGCTAGGAGTATTCATTTAAGTTTTGAATACTGATGGATGCCGTCCTTTGAAAGGATCTTTTAATTCAAAAAATTAAGTTGCTGATGTTTGGATAATGTCTAACATATTCACGCTGCTGCCAGTATGTTAAGAACTTTTTGGTTATTACCTTTGATCTTTGATCTTTTATTTCTTGGAGAATCTAGATAATGTCTGGATAATTTTTGGTTTCTTCACTTTCATCTTTGATCTGTTGAGAAAAAAGTCTGATTATTTTCCATTCATTGTTTATTAATGTGATCATGAACATAACAACATTCAATATAAATTATTAAACAGTTTAAATAGATATTAACCATTTATCTTATCTTATTTACATTAATTATAGATCTTTCAATTTCAATTACTCCCCTTCAACACTTATCTTCCTTATGGAGATACCAAATTCACAACCTTTGGTAGCCCAAACTTTGATGATGCTCTCGCCAACAATGTATGTTCTGTCCTTCAAACACAACATCATAACAAAACTACAATCTTTGTAGTCAATGATGTCCAACTATTTTCAGCAAAGATTTTTAACTTCAACTAATATGTTGCTATAAATCTTTGCTTAGTCAAATTATTTTTTTTCCTACTTGCATAACTAACAAATCCGTTTACACTAATTTTAGAAATCCCATATTTTTTTTTGCTCACATTTACATTTATCAACATTTTCGATTTCCCACCTTAACCATTTATTTTTGTGTCATTAATACCTCATCAATCAAGCTGTAATGTACTTTGGTGCATCTACAAATTTTCCCTTTGTCATTATGATCAATGCTCATATGAATGTATATCTTATTCTCATAAAAAATATTTTGGGACCATTGTATGTTCAAAATCTAGCAATTCCAATAATTAGTTGTAATTGTTGGATGACAAAATATTAATGACTAATTTCTTCATTTAATGGCTATATTTTATACAATTTTCTTCTTAAGAACCAAGCAAATCTTATAACAAAAAAAAAAAAAAAAAATACTTGAAACATGTTTACAACCAATCAAATATACAAGATGATCTTTTTTCTCTTCTTAACTTACCTCTGCCTTGCTACAGCATGTCTTCTTTTTTAACTTTTTGTGCACATTTACACATTTTCGTATCTAACTAATCTAAATATTAATTTTATTTTGTACAACATTCATAAAATCATTATACGGCTTTTATACTCATCATACAATATCATTCAAAATAATCCATACCTTATTTTAATTTTGTTAATAAACATTAACTTTTTGTAAGTTCACTAAAAAAATAACCTAATTTGTCAACAACCATGTAACAATGTTTCACCTTGCCTCAACATTACATAAAATTTTATTTATACATAACTTTGCTTTGACTGTTAACAAATCTAACTAAATTTTCCCTCCAATCAAATAAATAATCTTTTATTTTACCCCAACGCAACGCGGGGGTTCAATCCTAGTCTTTTCTTAAATGAAATAAAAGTTGTCAATTTTCTTTGTTTAGGTAAATATATGCATATACATATATATCTATATATGGAAAATGGTTCGATATTTTTTATTGCGAGCATAGGACAAACAACTGTTAGGTAATTAAGGCGTTACACGACCTTATCATCTATTTTCCTCTTTGGTAGTTAGAAAAGTCCAAATTCACGTCCGTTCAATTATGACAATTTCTATTACAATTATAGACAGAGCTCAATATCTCCATCACCATTACATCTAGCAGTTTCAATGGCATCTTTAGCTCGTCAAATGGTTTAGTCTATATATATCAATGCATTTATACGAATTGTGTTGATTGACTTTGAATTTAAATCTTATATTTTATATATTTGTTAAAAAAGTTGAATTAGAATTTCGTGAGAAGCACCATGGAAGATGAAACTAATTAATATGTAAGCACATGTCTGTGATTGAAAAGAAACCATTGTAGGTACTAGCCAGCTACAACTCCTATGTGTCCATCACCATTTTAGCATTGATAATATACTTAGTTTAAGCAAAAAAAAATTATTAGTTTTAGGTGCAAATTTTATTTTAATGTCAGTTAGTCTAATTCAATATTGGCTCAATAACTTTAAAGCTTTAAAGTTAAATATTCAAATGATATATTTTTTATTGAAATTAAGAAAATGAGATTTTTTTTATTGAAGTTAAGGAAAAAAAATAAAAAAAGAAAATTCATAAGTGGATATTATATATTGAAAAAAAAATTAATTATATATATAAAAAACTGTTAGAGATTATTAAATGCATATTATTTTTAGTTGATTAAAAATAGAAGAAACAAAAGAAATAATTGAAAATAAAGAATATTATGGGAATTTTAGATATGTAAATTCATTATCTTATATGATTACCTTTTAATCACTTTTTATGTAAAATTCTGTATCCGATAGTGACAAATAGAGTAGAACATATTCCATCAACAACACTTTGATTGACAAAAAGAGATTGGAAGGAAGACCTTGACTTTAGAGACGCTCACAGTGGTTTTGAAAGACTTCATGAGAATTAGCCACTTACTACCAAATTTCGCTTGAGTTTCCAAACAACTTCACTGCATGTGCTTGCTGGTATGGGAATGATACTAGCTCTCGATTACTCTCTATCCACAATTTCTAGTGTTTTATTAAAAGATTAAAAGATTAAAAGAAAAAATTTATTAATACATTATATCTAATATATCGACAATTGAATTTAAAGTTAAATGAACACATGGTAGTCATATATATTTGTTTGGAAAGTTAAAAAGTTTTTATCGTAGTTAGTATATAAAATAATAAATTTTTATTAATTTAAATAAAGATATTAACTATTTAATAAAATCTTGTATTATAGCTTTGATGGTATGTCTGATAATTGAGTAGTTGTTACAAGAAATAGCTAGGAAATGGATAAGGAGTAAACTATGCTAACAAGACAAGATCCATTTTATAGTAGGTCCATCTCACTTTATAATATTCTAAGCTAAGAAGTAGATTGAGCATTGGATACCATTATTTTAATTTTACATATCTTGATCCCAATCTCAATCGCTTTCCCATCTAACTCTTAATAGAAAAACTAAAAATATGACCAAGCTTTCCAATCTCATTGTTTTTATTACTTTTGCTAATTAAAAACAAATAAAACTGTTTTTGGAAGGTGAAACTCAAAAGCCTTTCAAACACTATTTTTTAAGCTCAAAAGATCATGTTCTTGACTCAAAGAGCAGACCCTTTGAACCTAATTTACAAAGAGCAATATATATTTTATTGAATAACCTAGCAATTTTCCCTTTCCACACCTTTCCTTCTTCTATATAAAGGGCAACCAGATTCATCCTTCACTTACACTTTTTAAAGTCACCTACTTAAAACGTAACCAAGCTAAGAGAAAGCCAGAATTATGGAGCAAGAGAAGAAGCTAGTTGATGAGGTGTCGGGTTGGGTAAGAGCCTATGACGATGGCTCAGTCGATCGGACGTGGACAGGTCCCCCTGAGGTGAAGTTCATGACGGAAGCAGTGCCACCCCATGAAGAATTCATTGAAGGTGTAGCCACTCGTGATGTAACTATTGATTCTGATTCAAGCCTCAGAGTTCGGATCTATCTACCGGAGCAAAGTCTCACCACCAAAACCAAGTTGCCTATCATACTTCATTTCCATGGGGGTGGTTTTTGCATCAGCCAAGCTGACTGGTATATGCATTATATCATTTACACTAGGTTGGCAAGGTCTGTTCCAGCCATTTGCGTGTCAGTTTACCTCAGGCTTGCACCAGAGAACAAGCTTCCAGCTGCTTGTGATGATGGCTACGCTACTCTCCTCTGGCTCAAGTCGTTGGCCAAAGGTGAGTCACATGAGCCCTGGCTCAATGATCATGTAGATTTCAACCGCGTTTTTCTTATTGGGGATAGCTCAGGAGGGAACATAATGCATCAAGTGGCTGCTCGCGCTGGGAACTTGGATTTGAGCCCATTAAGGCTAGCAGGTGGGATCCCAATCCACCCGGGTTTTGTTAGGGCGGAGCGGAGCAAGTCGGAGTTGGAGCAACCCGAATCACCTTTCTTAACCCTAGACATGGTGGACAAGTTTTTGGCCCTGGCTTTGCCTGTTGGAAGCACCAAGGACCATCCGATCACTTGCCCAATGGGGCTTGCAGCTCCAGCCATGAAGGGTCTAAATCTGCCACCATTTTTGTTTTGCGTTGTTGAGAAGGACTTGATAAAGGATACAGAAATGGAATACTATGAGGCAATGAAAAGCCAAAAACACAAGTTTGGTAAATCATCTTTATCAGTCAAATCATTTGTGGTTATCAATTTACTTTGGAGGCACTTTTTTCTACTCATGGGATTCTACAGGTCTTCCATGTACTGTCTTTAAATGATTATTAATAAAATTTTTATGATTGGTTTAGGAAAAAAATTACCTTGTAACATCCAATAAACGAAGTTCGTAATGAAATGAAATTGGAAATTGCGTTCTTGCCTAGCAAAGAGTTTCAAACTTAGTGCAAGACTTGGATAATACCCTTTTGGGTCACATCCCATGTAGTGGCAATTTGTGGTTGCCACCATTCCATCTGTTTATTGTTTATTGCCATCAAATATTAGGGGGACAAAGTGTTTATTGTTTGCTTTTTTTTTTTTCCACATTGACACCTTATTTGGACAGAATATCATGAAAGAAAGACAATGTGTAAAAAAGAATTACATTTAACTAATTATTAAAAAATGATTATATTTAATTATGTAATAAAAAATTATACGTAAATAAAAACTACAAATGAGTTTCATTTACAGAAAATTTTATTTATGCCTCAATATGGAAATAGATTCATAGGACAAATGAATGGACAGGTTCAGTTTAGGTTTTGATCATTTTAAGTTATTTTAAATTTATAAAATTTAGGAATTAAATGGTTTTATTTCAGATAAATTTTAAAATTTTGTATTATTTCAAGTTTTGATCCAACAATAACGTCTTCATAGAGGAATTAATCTCATGGGTGCACTTAATGCAATATATAATTAAGATAGAAACTTCGTTAAATGGAAGAAAGAATATTAGACACATTTGATTCCTACAATGGAATAGGGGTGGAATGAAATAATTATTATGTAAGGATACAGTAGAATATTATGTGGTTTGGTTTATTGAATGGAATTATCATTATGATATTATTCAGATGTTTGGTGGGTAAAATAATTTTGAAATAATAAAATGATAAAATTACCCTTTATTATAATTTCATAAATTTTTTGAGATTTTTGAAACTCATTATTTTTTGTCAATATGTTATTATTAAGTAAAAATTTAACAACTTAATAATTTATTATTAAAATATTAATATGCTTTTTATTTTTCCCTATTTTCATTTTTTATCTTTTAATTTCTTTTTTATTAAAATATTAATATGATATTTTATTTTAATCTTTTTTGTATTTATCTATTTTCATTTTCCGTTCATCTCTTTCAATTTCATTTTTATTAAATTTAATATCATGTTATTTTTAATTTAATTTCTTGTTTTGTATATTTTCTTTTTTCATTTTTATTAAGATATTAAGAAAATATTCATAATTTAATATTTATTATTATTAGTATTTAGCAAAGTGATCCAGCTAAAAGGAAATCTAAGCAATTTGATTGAAAGCTCAACTGGCATATGGTGTTAATTCAGCCTATTCTCTCGTGCTACATATATATAAAGGTATAATACATTCTAATCCACAAGGAGGAGAAGAATAAAGAGAAGCTTTCTATGTTGTCAGGTTTCGCTAAATACTCCAAAAAATATTCTTCACAGATCACAAATCTCATGCAGTTCCATTATCATATTCCCTAATCCACAGTGCATTAATGTCCCTACTTTGTACAAGTGCTTCATAGATATGATAGATTCTAAGAAAATTAATACTGAGAATAGAGAACATAACAAGGCTTATGAAGTCAACGAAACATTCCCAAATTCTTGTATGACATGATAACAAAATATGATCCCAAAAAGTTTGTAGACAAAGAATTCTATGGATGGCATATGGATATCTTCATCACCGTTTTGCTTTGAAAATTACGAGCATATGGTATTATTTTTGGAAGAAAAATGTATTACAACTCGGATTTGAATCTCTAGCAAGTAATAAAGCTTAGCTCTCATGTGATCAATTTTCTTCTAATCTCAACCTTTTTCCTCCTTAAGATCCTTCTTCTTTAGTCGACAAAGCACATAATTGCAGTCATTCATGGACACCAAATTAGTATCCAAACTATACTCAAACATGATCCATTGACTTACTTGTTGCGCCACTTCACCCTTATATCGAAACCGTTTCTTGAACCCCAAAGGCTGTGCTGATAATTGGGAATATGTTATTGCCTCGGCCGGCCCAGTTATCATCCAAGTACCGGTTCCAATCAAGCGGTTCATCTTTGAACTGTTTTGAGTTTTCTTCTTTGACTGAGTGAAGAAGTAGAGATCTTCACCAGACCGAAGATTATCCCCACCGTACAACTCCCATATTTCCCAAGGTTCTTTCTCTCCGTACAAGTTAAAATCCTTGATTACTTGTTGATCAAGATGCAGCCTGGACTTGCCAGTGATTTTGCTGAAGAGATAGCCCAGTAGCATGGCGTCACTAGGCTGAAACCTGAGTCCCACCAACAAGGGAGCCACAGCATTATTGTCTTCCATCAAAGATCGATATATAGTTGTGGAAGGGAAAGCAAAAGATTTTCTTGATTAATCAGAAAGAAGAGTAGCAGACTACTGGATGACAACTTCTTCCAAGAGGAAAAATATTCGGGTTTTATGGGAGGTAAAACTCAGGAGAAGAAGACGAGACACTTGCTGATCTTGTTTGCAGAATCATACATCTCAATCTTTCCAAACCAAGAAAAGAAAGAAAAGAAACCTTGTGTATGAGTCGTGCCAGATGTATTGGTTGCAGGGATTATAGGAAGTGATCTGTGAAGATGGGGAGAGGATAGAGAGAACACCTCCAATCTTGAGGTTACCTTTCACAAGCGCAGGAATGGGCTGCTCAAGAAAGCTTACGAACTGTCAGTCCTTTGCCATGAAGAAGTAGCTCTCATTGTCTTCTCCTCAACCAACAAGTAGTGAATCTTTTCTGGATTAATTTCTCTTCTCTTTCCCTCTTGATGCTAATTTTGATCTTGTTCATTTGATTTCCCACTTCATCCTTTAATTTATGGAACTCTAAACTCAAACCCACTATTTATATAGTCCAATACGACCATTTAAATGAGATTTATTATTATTAATATATTAAAAGTATTTTTCTATTAATATTTTAATATTTTCAATATCATTGTAAAATTAAAATTAAATGATCTAATTATTTTTTATTATTATTACTTAATGCTATTTAATACGAATTTTAAATATTATGATGTCGTTAGAATTTAATATCATTCGAATAATATCACAATAATTAAATTAAATAACGTAATGTTGAAAATTATAACCATATAAAAAATTAAATACTTTTAAATAAAATTATTTAATTTTTGGTTATTTATCTATCCTAATTATTTATTTTATATTTTCATAAGAATTAATAAAAATAAAGAAAAATATAAAATAACTTTTATATATGAAATAGAATTATAGAAATTGAATTTAATTATAATATCAGAAAATTTATTTATTTATTCACTCCTGTTTAATCATAATTAAAAAGAATAATATGCAAAGTTATAAAAGAAACGCAAGAGTAAGAAAAGAGATTGAACATAATTTAAAGTTATTAAATATTATTAAACTAACAGTTTTGTTATATTTTTTATTTTTTAGTTAAATTAATATTTTTTAAAATAATACTCTATAAATCCGAGTCATTTGATTTGGATTAGGTTTTTTTAGATATTTTGAGTTTAAATCAATTCACGTTTAAAGGTGTCCACAAGTAAATTTATCAAAAAATTTTTAAAGTATTGAAATATTAAAATAAAATAGTATTTTATAATTTTTACAATAAGGTATTGTGTAAATAGACTGGTCAAGTTGGGTCCGAGCTTGATTTGAAAAAAAAAAATCCAATAACTCAGCCTGACTCATGAATGTCTCAAATTAAGTTGAGGTTGTTTTTAGGTATATATCGTTTAGAACTTAATTATTGATTTTCTTTCAAATCTGGTTAGGTAATTTTTTTGGATTTGAGTTAGCTTTGTCTACTCTGCCTAGGTGAATTTATACAAAATTACTTATAAATTTTCATTTCCCTACTTACATAAACACACAGAAGAAAAATAATTAATATCGTTTACTAAATTTTGTAGTTATTTTCATCTTTATCTTTATAGCCTTAGAAAATAGAACTACCATTCAAACTCATAAAATAAAAATCCAATCCATTTTTCAGATTTTAATGCAAAGTTTATTGATAGTAGTCACAAACCACACTAAACAACTCTTTAATTTTACAACTTTCGAGGATTATAGTTGTAAAGTAAAGATTAGAACATTTTATTTTAAAGGTTTTACATCATTTAAAAAGATAAATATTTAATTTGAAACAAAGAATATCATGTAAAGTCGTAAATGATAGATTTGATAATTTTGAACACAATACGAGAAGACATAGAGTCAAACAAGTTTGGATTTAACCTTAACAAGTATCTTGCCTAATCATGAATTTTTATGTCTTAAATGTGTCAGACATGAGTAACACTTTTAGATAATCGTGTTATCGTGTTTAAATGTATATACTTGACAAGTTTATCAACTCATTAAAAATTAATAATCAAATACTATTTTAGCCTTATTTAAATAATTTTTAACAATTATTTAATTATTCATAGTTGATGATGTAGTTAATGATATATATTTAATTATGGATCATTTTAAATATTATTAGTATTTTAAGGTTAGATGTTAATGATAGATTTTATTAGTATGAATATGATAAATTGATAGTGAATTTTATGTATGTTATTCATGTTAAATTTTATTATATTTGATATTATTAATATTTTTTTTTGTTATAATTGTTTTTATAATTATTGATTTTAAATTTAAATAATAAAATTATATTTAATTGTAAATATTTTTATTTAATCGTATTATTAATCATGTCATGTTGTATATTAATACGTTTAATAAATATATTAATCATGTCGTGTACAACTTAAAATGACCTAAGGATCGATCCCTTCATGCTCTAATGTACTTAATTTTCGAGGGGATCAATCCTTTAGGATAATTGATCCTTTCATGCTTGCTAGCAATTCAAGAAGCTTTAGTTTGACAGACAAAAGACACTTGTTGATTATCAGTTTCTTGTTCAATTTTTCAAATTCTTGCTCTAGATAAACATGGCCCAAGCTCATTTAAGGTCATTCAGTTGTAAATTGTATAATCCATTCCCTCAATTGCCTAATCATAGCTCAAAATACAGTATCATGAAGAATTAACTAGCTAGTAATGGTACTTTGAAATCTTGCATAGGACAAGACCTAGGTTGAGTTCCTTAGGCCAAGATAGTGAAGTTTTACTATTGAAACTAACTGAATAAAATCTGACTTCAATCAAAATTAACAATTGAATAAAAAAAATTTTATTTTAATAATTTTTTAAGAATAATTTCATGAACTTTATCTAAAAAATTACATTTCAATGTATCCCATATTCGGAAATCCAAAAGATAGCACTTGACACTCAAATGGAATTGATGACCAAAATCCCAAAATTATTCCAAATGACTTGTGGAGCCCAATTTTACAATCAATGGACTTACAGTGAATGGCTTTCTAACCCAAAGCCAAACCAACCAAATCATGATCCATCCTCAACAGTCAAGGCAGCAGTAGCACTGATCCGACCACTTTCATTGGCAAGTTGCTTTGAGTTTGTTTATCACCAAACTAGACCCATGAATGACTTCTTTGGGCTTACTTTTTAGTAATGCTCTTTTAATTTCTAGGTCGCCAACATGGCATACTCTGTCTAGTTCTGCAAAAACTTTCTCTATGTTCACTTCTTTTTCACCTTCAAGAGGATATCTTCAACCTCTTAAAGCGTAAACTAATGCACATTTTTACAAAAAACAATTTAGGTCTTCCTCCTCCTCCTCTTTGTCCATTTGAGGTGATAAACCAGATGAAAGTTTTAGGTGTAACCCTAATAGACCAGTCATGGACCTTACATCTCAAATGTTTAAACACCTTTTAAATGTGCTTTTTTTTAAGTAAATATATATTTATGAATTTTATTCAGTTATATAAATGCCACATTTATTGGACAATGGCCAACCACACAAACCAAAGTGTCCTCTATATGAATTATCTTATACAATAATCAACTTAAAATCTATATTTTAGGCTATTGGATGGTATTTCCTTTTCCTTTTTTTGCCTTTAGAATATGTAACATGTTTTTTTTTTTCAATTTATCTTATTTTGTAAATAAAGTTTTAATTTTTCGTAGAGGTTTATATAAGATTACCATTGCACCGGTGGAGTTAAGGTTCAATTTTTAATTTTCTTTTATTATTTTACATATAAAATTTGATGTATATATCTATATAATACGATTATATTTATAATTACTTTTTAACTACATCTTATGTAAAATTTTGAATTCATCAATGATACTATTGTTTTCTCTTTTAAGTAGATAAATACACTTTCCTCACATGTTAAGAAATTTCAAGTCATTTAAGTAACTTTAATGAAACATTTTTGTCGTAAAAGAAAAAGTTTATGCCTCAAGTTTGAATGGACTCCACCAAGATGCACGCACCGAAATATGTTAGAACTCTACACAAACAGTAATTTGCAGTATTGACTAGGTTAGTATAAAACAAGAGAAAAGCAATAAGACCTGGATTTTAGAACTAGCTTGTTTGCTTGAACTGTCAAAAAGCAAATGGGCTACAAGGACACATACGGTTTTGTAGTATGGAGACACGCCGACATATATATATAAAATTTGCAGCATTGCTTAGGTTAGTAAAAATAGGAGAAAAGCAAGAAGACCTGAATGCTAGAACTCGCTTCTTTGCACTCTCAATAAAGCAAATAGGGTACGTGGACACGATTTTGCAGTATAGGGACACGGTATGTGGACATGCTTGCATATATATATATATAAGAGGAAATTGTGAAACAAGGACCTCGTGATAAGGTGATTTCAGAAATAATCACCTATATAAAATTATCTGTTTCTAACAAAAAAGAAGCATGAGTAGACCAAAATGCCCTTAAAAACATCGTTTCAAATAAATGGTCAACTGTTTGAGCTATCTCCCTCCCGCCAGAGAGAAAATAAAAATAAATACTCAGCTGTTTGAGCTCGGTCATCTTTCTCTCTCAACTCTGCCAAGTCTCTGTTGAGCACCATTGTCGTCAGCTCTCTTAGATCTCTGAACTGTACGAGCTTTGTCAACTCTCTGTTGAGCACCATCGTCATCGGGCTGTGGTCTATCTCTCGGCATCTGGCTATATTGTCGTAGATTAACAGACCCTATAGCAGAGATGACATTAAGGTACCTATTATTGGGTTTATTGCTGCAACACACTTAAATTTATGAAATATTTAGTGTAAATTAGAACATGAATTAGAAACATTGCCTAGAGTTGTTACACACCATGCATCTATAACATGTGTTACCGTTATTTTAGCGTGTCACGACATTGGTTATATGCATGGCGTGTTACAACATTTTACGTGATATGCATGGTGTGTTACAACATTTAACGTTATATGCATGGCATGTTATCACATTTTCCGTTATATGCATGGCGTGTTACCACATTTTACAGTATATGCATGGCGTGTTACAACATTTTATGTTATTTGCATGGCGTGTTAGCACATTTTACGTTATATGCATGGCGTGTTACTACATTTTACATTATATGCATGGCGTGTAACAACATGACTGACAAATTTTTGAACACGGCATGTATTGTGTAAAATGATTGACATATTTTATTTATTTTTCAAAATTTCAGTGGGATTTCAATTGTGCGACTTGTGATAAGACATGGTGGTCAGTGGGTGGATGGCATTTACAAGGGTGGTGAGTCCAGAATGCAGGGGGTTAGGAGTGATTTGTCATTTGCAAGCTTGATGAAGTTGGTTGAAGATGTTGTTGGGGTAAACGCAGAATTTGACGAGATTGAGTTACATGCATTGATCAGTACACCCAGGAGCTAACACGGCCAATTAGCAAAGGCGATGAGGATGTTGCATTAATTCTGCTAGAACAGAGGAATGTTTCGGCTATGTATGTCAGCATTAAGAGACGCAGAACAAATGAACAACATGGTAATCAGCTCAATCAAAATGAGATTTAAAATGCTTCACAATTACCATAGCATTCAAAGGAGTTTATGTACCCCGATAGACAGACAACATTCACAGAATAGTTGGCTGCACAATTCCGATCACGATGTGCATCAAACCAATTACTTGCTCCTATCCAACAAATAAAACGATCGGGGTGGAACTGTAGAGTGTGCAATGCCATTGTCAAATGAGAATAGGATAGTTGAGGACAACAATGTGAGGTTGAAGGGTGACACTATGACGCTGGAGGATAATGCTACATTTGGTGAGGGAAATGAGGATTTGTTCGTTGCTGGTGAAGATAGATTTGATGACAATTCAGATGATCGGCTTGAAGAATGGCATGATGACAGTTCAGACGATGATCGGCTTTATGATAGTGATATTCCAATTGCAAATAATGTTGAAGGTGAAACGAAACCTGTTGAAGGTGTTGATGTAGGAGATGTTCAGTGTGATGATCCCATATACAATAACCCCATCGCTGGTGAGAACGGGATTCATTCCCTTGATACATTGGTCGATAACAGTTATCAGGAAAAGGGAAATGCAGGTACATCTCGTACGTGGCAAATTGCAGGTGCAGAAAGGTTTTCCTTCCAAACAATTACCACTAAGGAGTCAACATGTGTCGATGATCGCTTCTACAAAAGAAGGATGTTTTCGTCGAAGGTCGAGTTGAAACGAGCTCTGAACATGTTGGTTATAAAGGAGAAGTTTGCAATAAGAGTAAAAAGGTCATGTCAAGGTCGTTATGAGGTTGGTTGCAAGGACAAGGCATGCAAGTTCAGTGTTCGTGCAACGAAGTTACCTGACAGAGGAGAATATTGGCAAGTGCGGACGTTCCATAAAGTACACACCTGTACTGTTGATGGTTTGCAAGGGCGAATTCCAACTATGAGTGCGAAGATAAATGGTGAACTTATGTCACACAAGCTTCGGGCTAATGGAGTCGCATTGAGACTGAAGGACATAATGTGTGAGATGAGGGTTCAGTGGGGATTGGAATACTTGTATGGTAAGGCTTGGCAAGCGAAGAAGTATGCGGAGAGGCTTGTTTTCGGTCCACCAGAGGAGTCATTTCAACTACTACCTTCGTATTTTTATGTGTTGGAACAAGAAAATCCTAGGACAATAACTACAATGGCTACTGATGAGGCAAAAAGATTCAAGTATTGTTTTTAGTCATACGGGGCTTATATTCGGGGGTTTAGGGACATAATGCGTCCTATAGTTGCAATTGACGCGACACATCTCAAAGGCAAGTTCAAGGGTGTTCTGTTTGTCGCTGTATGCAAAAATGCGAATGAGTGCTTATATCCAGTTGCGTTTGGCATTGGCCATGTTGAGGACGAAGACTCGTGGACATGGTTTCTTAGCAAGCTGCATGATGCGGTTGGTTGTCCTAAAAATACTATGTTCATTTCTGATTAGCATCTCGGTATTAAGAAAGCAATCCAAAATGCATACCCAGAAGCACATCATGGTTTATACAGTTACCACTTGAAAAAAAGCTTTAAAAACAAGTTCAAACGCAACGATGTTTGTATGCTTGTCACCCTTGCTCGAGATTGCTATAAGGTAGCCGATTTCAATAGACATATGAACCAACTACAGCATATTCACCCAGGAGCCTACGCTGACCTTATGAGAATAGGGCCTGAGAGATGGGCACGTGCATGTTCGCCGACAAGCCGATATCAAATGATGACATCCAATATTGCGAAATGTGTTAACTCATGCTTGAAGCATGCAAGACAAATGCCGATCATTGTTTTGATCGAGTTCATCAGAGACATGTTACAGCATTGGTTCCATGGCCGGTATGAGGATGCTGTTAAGGTGACCACACCCCTCAACCCTTGGATTGCCAAGCACTTGAGCCTACGGTTCAATGATACACATCGCTTTGTAGTTAAGCCTATCAATCGAGTGGAGTTCGAAGTTAAAGACAGGAAGATGGACGGACCTGTAAACCTGTCCACGAAGACTTGTTCATGTTGTGAGTTCCAAACAGATTTACTGCCATGCAGCCATGGCATTGCAGCAATAAGGTCAGAATATCTTTATTTCTTATTTGAACCCTAATTGACATAGCATTTACATTGTGCTTGAAGATTGAGTTTATTGTATTTTTCAGTAAATGCAAACGTAAAGCCATTGAATTCTACGCTGACTACTACAAGACAACCATTTTGGTGGAAGGTTATTCGGGATCCATTCGACCAATAGGACATCTTAGTGAGTGGGACATCCCCCCTAATGTGAAACAAATTGTCATCTTGCCACCACCTTGGCGAGGCCAAGCGAAAAGACCTAGGAAGAGAAGGATTCCATCGGTTGGTGAAGGCAGTCGAGCACGGAGATGTTCGTAATGCAAGAGGTACAGGCATAACAGATAGAATTGCCCATCCCCATTTACAGTTCCATCCACAAATTCGACACCATCTCCAAGTGAATCGACGCCTCCACGAAAACACTGACCCAAAGCATGTTCAAGTTGTAGACAACTTGGTCACACAAGCAACAACGACCCAATACGAAGGACAATGTTTGAAAATGTAGGGTGTGTTGTGGATGAAGACAGCTTGTCCACCTAACTAAATGTGTAACCCATGTACAATACCTTTATCACAATTTTCTCTTGTAGTATCTTGCATTCATTCATATTTTTTAGTGTTTATTAGTTTCCTCTTGTATATGAGTCTTTATTTTTTTTATTAATTTTGTAGATAGATTATTTGAGTATTCATTTCATTTGTCCGTAGTTTTGAACTCTGAATAGACTTGTGAAATCCCTATATTGTTACCTCATTTCTCACATTTTATTACCACTTGTATTAAACAATTAATGATTTGATTTAATTCCTTTCTATTTCATTTGATTTAACCGTTTTATGTTTTTACAATGAAATTCCTTTCTATTTCATGAGTAATTAAATTTTGCCAATATCGGTTAGTCGACTAAGAGCATTCTGCTTGCAAGTCTTGTGGTGACACGCTGAGTGAATGCAGACTTATGACATGACACGCTGACTTGTTGCAGTCTTGGCTGGTGACATCGCAGGGGCCAATTGCGGTGACACGCTGAGTGCAAGCAGAATTATGGCTTGACACGCTGAGTTAATTCAAACTTATGACGTGACACGTTGACTTAACGCAGACTTGTGGCGTGACACGCTGACTTCTTGCAGTTTTGGCGGGTGACACGGCAGGGGCCAATTGTGGTGACACGCTGGGTGCATGTAAACTTGGCGTGACATGCCAAATTTTTGCAGTCTTGTTGGTGACATGGCATAAAATTAATAAAATTAAGAAAATTTTTTAAAAAATAAAACATGTTATAAGAAAAATAAACTAACATGATATTTTAATTGTTATTTGAGGGATTTGGGCTCTCAGATGCTTATCCATACTCAATATTAAAACCCACTATAAGTGGTCGCAGTTGCATTACATCACAAAGAATCTCCAAGAGACGGGGGGAGTACAATGCAGTGAAGCGTACGTGCTTCACTGTGCTCTTGGAGGTCTATCCACAAGCTTCGTCTATCAAACTTTGACCTTTCTTGCACGGTTGAGTTGATTGTAGCCTGGTACAGTTTTCCTAGTACCCCAAGGGAAGCATACATGGGTTTATCAACCCTCTGCATGAAGTTTGAAAACTCCCTTGGTTTTAGGGATCGAGGTATCTCAGCTGGTGCTCCTGTCTTTGCAAAATCAATAGCCATATAGTGAAGAGTTGCCAATTCTAAGTCCATGATTTGAAGTTTCGATCCAGCCTAGAATTGGTAAGGGTAAGCTATTTTTTTAGCATGATTGTTGGATGGGTGAAACACCCTTGGTTAATCGTTTTCTATCTTTTACATCATCTATGATAAGAGTCTACTACTTCTATGATAATGGCACATGGGATGTGGGTAAGTTGAATAATGTGTTGCCGGAAGAGGTTGTGGCGGAAATCCTAAAAATCCCGATAAATCCATCCAATATAGATATGGCATATTGGGCACCTACTTCGAGTGGGCAATTCACGACTAAGTCCGCTTGGGAGATAATTCGACAACAACAGTTAGTAAATCCTGTGTTCAATTTAATTCGGCATAAAAGCATTCCTCTTACCATTTCTTTCTTTCTATTGAGGTTGTTACAAGATTGGATTCCAGTCAATTTGAGGTTGAAAACCAAGGGTTTCCGGTTGGCTTCTAAATGCCAACATTGCAACTCAGAGGAGTCTCTCTTGCATGTCATGTGGGAATGTCTTGTTGCTACACAGGTTTGGAATTATTTTGCAAAATTCTTCCAAAGCTACATTACTCACCCCCAGAATGTTTATCAGATTATATGGGCATGGTTGTACTTTAGTGATTATACGAAAAAAGGGCACATCCACACGTTAATGCCTTTATTTATTTTTTGGTTTCTATAGGTTGAACAAAATTATGCGAAGCATAGGAACCTTGGTATGTATTTCAATAGAGTGGTGTGGAGAGTTTTAAAACTCATCCAGCAACTATTCCAAGAGAGGCAATTCCATCGTTGGCAATGGAGGGGTGATTTACAGAATGCTCAGGCATGGGGTCTAATATTTCAACAGGCATCACCACATCCACCAAAAATATTTTCTTGGCACAAACCATTAGCAGGTGAGTTTAAGTTAAATGTTGATGGTAGTTCCAAGGATAATTTTCAAAATGCTGCTGGAGGAGGACTTCTTTGGGATCATACAGGTACCATGATTTTTTTATTTGTTGAAAATTGTGGACCTTATAATTCATTACAGGCAGAGTTAATGGCACTACATAGAGGTTTGCTTTTATGCATTGAGTATAATGTTACTAGACTTTGGATAGAAATGGATGTAAAAGTTGTGGTACAAATGATACATGAGGGCCATCAGGGTTCTTCCAAGACTCAGTATTTGCTAGCTTTCATCCATAGATGCTTGAGTGGTATGTCTTTTCGTATTTCACACATCCATAGAGAAGGGAACTAGGCTGCAGATCATATCTTAAATCAGGGGCATACGTACTATAACCTACAGGTATTTTCACAAGCAGAAGGTCAACTCAGAGGTATAATTAAATTAGATAAAATAAATTTACCTTATGTTTATTTTAAATAAATGTAAAGGAGTAGTACTCTTAATTTATTTCTGTTATTTTTATTACTTAGATTCTTGTAATATGGAAAAGTTTCAATTTTATGATAGCATTCAAAAATATGCACATAAAATGAAAATTTCCATTTCAAGTACCTTTCTTTATCTTTCTCGAACTCATGTAACTTTGGAGGTTCGGTTTATGTCCCCCTCCCCATTGTACTTAATTTTTTCGATTCCTAATAAAACGATTACAGGGTAGCTGGGCCCTGCGAGAATTTCCAGCATAAAAAAAAAAAACTTAAACAAAGGTGCATCAAAACAACCAGTACAACGAAGCAAAAGGAAACATGATATCAAAGTTTTGTTCACATGTACTAATCAAGCTTGTATTAGTTGTAACATTAGCAAGCTTAGGCAAACAATCTCCATATCAAAACTACTTTCAAGACTCTCCACTGAAGAGGTAAGTGGGCAACTAAGACCAATGAGGGGAAACCACGTGCTATTGACATTTACTGAAAGAAAAACTTTAAAAAATACCCTTTTAAAAATCTTACATGCAATCTTTGATTTCATATATATATTAAAAAATTTAAAAAGAAAAACTAATAGAATAGATGAGAAATTATTTTTAGTTTTCCTTTTTTCCTTGTTAATAAGAGAAGATATTATAACTCAATATCAAGATCTTTTTAGTCAAAACCTTAACCCAAGTGATATCATTTATTGACTATATGTCCTCAATATTTGAATTTTGAGCAAAATGATGTAAATATTATGCAAAACATCAATTAATTAGAAATACAAATTTGTAAAACTAGTAAAAACTACGAGACAACTAGGGGTGAGCTTGGTTCGGTTTAGTCAATTTTTTATTTGGTTTTGATAAAAATCAACTAAGAAATTTGTTCTATAAACCAACCTAACCAAACCATGCAAGAACTTAGTTTCGGTTGGTTAAAACTGACCTTAGTTCGGTCGATTTTAAGTCAGTTTTTGAAATGGGCTGACTTGAGCTTTTTTTTGTGTTACCCTTTGTAAATGGCATTTTTTTTTGTTTGACTTAAGCTTTTTTACAAAACCCCTTATAAATTGCCACTCTGGGTCCATTTATTTATATGTAATCATTTGGAGCTATTTATTTCTTTCAAGTGGTTAATAATATTAATCTTCATTCAATAAATAAACATTAATCTTTATATAATAAATAAACATTAGTTTCAAAAGTTTTATAAGTTTAAGTCAATTAATTAAATATGATCACAAAGAAATCATCATTAATCATCATACAATAAATAAACAAAGAAGAGATATCCTTCATGATTTTAATTTTGGATTAGAAGTTACATAACTCAAAGTTTCATAACATAAATCACTAAATTTTAAAAGATGAACCTCCAACTCCAATTCAACAATTTTGCAAAACATGCTCCTAAAAAGGTTAAAAACAAATATATAAATAGTGTATATTATTGTGGTAAGATAACCTAAATGAATTATAAATCTAATGTAAATATTGCATAGTACCTAATGATAACATTACTTGAAAAGTGCAAATAGCTAATGGAAATAACACGTTAGTCTGACTCAGGCTCAAACTCAGCTATTGTCTCCAATGCAATATTAGCCAAATCTAAAAATAAAATAACAAATATGGTAAATTGATCTTTAACAAATCTAATAAATTAAATTACAAATAAAATTATAAAATAATTACCAGAATCAAGTTTATCGAGCTCGTCCAAATCATCCTTAATCAAATCTGAATCACCACATGCCAATCCATGTAACTAATCTTGAGCACAAATAAGTGCTTGCACTACCTTAGGAGTCAAAGAACTCCTATATGCATCAAGCACAAGTCCACCAGTACTAAAAGTGGACTCTGAAGCAACTGTTGATATGGGAACAGTCAAAACATCACGAGCAATAGCGACAAGCATAGAAAACCTAAATTGATTGAGTTTCTACCACATGAGAACATCAAACTCATCATCATTGAAACCCTCATCATCCACAGGCTCAAATAAATATTTCTCCAATTTCGTTTTCAGCTTTTTTGGCCAAGTGTTTAACCGGTGCTTCTTGAACCTATCCAATCTTTTTTTAGTACATTCTATGTCATTGCCAATCAAAATTGAAGCAACGCTATCACTACAAATATCACTAGTGCCTTGTCCCATGGATGTTGGACACTCTTAACCTCTTTAACCAACATGAGATAGAGGTTGTGACATATTTCTATAACAACGAACAACTCATCCATTGTTTGTGTCACCCAAAAAAACATCATTGAAGCTTGTGTGGGAAGATACATTTCTAGCAAAGTGAATTCAACATAAGAAAGCTTTTTCCTCAGATCAAGTGTAATGGCAATGAACAACACTAAATTCATTTTGTCCTCATTCCCCCAATACTTGTCAAATTTCTCTTTCATTTTAATTGGCATAGACCATAAATCAACATCATCACCATTTTGCCATTCAATCAAAGTGGTATACACATTAAAAATGGAATCTAGGAAAGAATTAGCAGTTGTTAAGATGTGCCTGAAACACTCAAGGTCAAATGATAAAATTCTCTCAAAAAATGAGAAATCCTCCTCATATTTGCTCAATCTCTATCATCGAGCATGCTATCTCCCAACCTTATTAGCTCATGTATGTAGCCATTTTCACACAACTCAAATGATGCAAAAGCCCTTTGAAATTTCAAAGTTGCACCCTACATCAAAAAAATAGAATTCCATCTAGTGCTCACATCCAAACACAATAAACACTTGCTCTCAACTACCACACTAGTAGCACACTCCTTAAACTTGGCTAATCTAGCAAGGGATTGTCTAACATATCTCATTGCATCTCTAACACGAGCTATTGAGTTATTGATATTCTTCAATCTATCAAACACCATAAGATTACAATATGAGCAATGCATCTCACATGAAAAAATCTACCTCCTAAAATACTAGTTCTAGCAACATTAAATTTTTTCTTCAAATGTCCTATTACAACATCATTTAAACTAGAATTATCAACAGTGATAGCAAAATCTTTTGGATCCCCTAATCAAGCAAACATTTACTAATTGCTTGGCCAATGGACTCATCTTTTTGACTAGTAATGGGACAAAAGTTCAAAATCTTTTTTTACAACTTCCAATCATTATCAATAAAATGGACAGTTAAACACATATAATTAATTCTTTGTATTGAAGTCCACGTGTCAGTGGTGAGACGCATTCTACCAGGACATGATCTTAACAATCTTCTCATCTGAGTTTTTTTTATTAATATAAATTTTATAACAATTCCTAGCAATAATCTATTGTGATGGTATACGAAATCTATGACATACTTTGTTTATCTGTTTCCTATATCCTTGATTTTCCACAAACTTAAAAGGCAATTTATCCAAAATGATCATCTCAGCTAAACTTCTCCTAATTGTCTCTTGATCAAACTTCCAACTACCTAGCTCATCTCCTCTCAAACTAAAAACTAATTCCATTTACTTGTTCTCCTCACTATCATGAACCAATTTCAACTTCGGACAAACTTTAATATGATTATTCAATGAAGATGTTTCATTTTTTTATATCAACAAAAATTCTTTACCACAATGAGAACATTTAGTCGTCTTATTATCTTTCTAATCAACACATTTAGTGAAGTGATCTCGCACAACCGATGTAGATTGAGGTGGTTCCCTTTACTTCCACATTTTGCTTACAACCTCACATGTTTTGTTGGCTTCAATAGAACTAGCAGTAACATGGGATGTAAATGTTGATGTTGATATTGGTGTCTCACTAGTTGCCAAATTTGTTTCCTCATTAGTTGACATCTACAAAAAAAAATACCCAAATATTAATTCCAATCATTAATTCTAGCATATTGCCAATCATTGTAATTGAAAATCCAAATAATAATTCTAAACATTAATTCTCAAACATAATTCTTAATGTTTAATTCTAACATATTGCCAATTATTTTAATTGAAAATTCAAACAATAATTCTAAACATTAATTCCTAAATATAATGTTAATTCTAGCATATTACCAATCATTTTAATTGAAAATCCAAACAATAATTCTCAACCTAATTCCCAAACATAATTCTTAATGTTTAATTCTAGCATATTGCTAATCATTTTAATTGAAAATCCAAACAATAATTCTCAACATAATTCCCAAACATAATTCTTAATGTTTAATTCAAGCATATTGCCAATCATTTTAATTGAAAATCCAAACAATAATTCTCAACAAAATTTCCAAACATAATTCTTAACATTAATTCTAGCATATTACCAATAATTTTAATTGATCAGTTTCTTGATCAGTTCATCCCCTCTGATGATCGAACCGATCGACCAACGAGGCCGATCGTTGCAACCCGTCGAGCCAAACTGTGAGTTGCAACAATTGACGGCTGCGGTCGGTTGCTCAATTGCAACTGACCGCTGCACACTCCTAATGACAACTGGCTTTGTTCATCCCTTGTTATGTTCACGTTGAAGTCAAGTGGCAATCTAAATTTAAATTTAATTTCAAATTTATTAAGAATATTGAAGCCAAAGTTTTCAAAAGGGGGGTGTTTAAATTCATACTCACGGATCCGATATCAATCTCTAACTATGCAATACAATTAGTAATTTTGTCATGGAAAATAATAATTAACTGCCTATTTCATGGAATCTCTAGGTCGAGCATTTTCCTAGCTCCATATGCCAATGCCATTAGCGGCAGATCAAGAGGGACATTAGTGGAATCCCCTCAACCAAGCAACTCCAACCTCCTTTTATAAAAGCTGCAATCAGTCAAGTAGCAAAGGAAATCTATAGATTATTTATCAATAAAGAAAAATCCCCAAAGTATTGTGAAAAGGAGGCTGAACTTGTGAAGTCATGGGGTCCATCCCTTAGTGTAGCTCAATTTTTATGTTTCGGAACTTAAGCCTAATCTTGTACCATCTTAAATGTTGAAAAAGTTTTCTCATTTCTTCCTTGTTTGTGTTTTTGCTTTTTTGAGTTTTTAAGTTTATTTAATATTTATTTTTAAAATTTAAGACTACACGAGTTTAGGTTTAAATTTAAAAAATATAAATTTCTTTTTTTATGTTTACTTAAATTTTATTTTCAAAGTTTAAAATCGCATGAGCACGTAACACAAGCCTATTAACAGTCACATATAGGGAAAAAAATTCATTAATAAATCCTCTCGTAGGGCATCAATAAAACAGAAAGTACCTAGGCTATAATCTTTGTAACTTGGAACGGTGACTCCATGTCTAGCTACAGTGTTAGGAAACTAATTGTGTTGGGTATTGGGACAAAGGGTCAAAGAGCACGTAGCGAACAGCTGAGACAAAGCTAGAAAAAATAATCTAAAGACAAGACATGGTGTAGGCGTGAGAAAGAGGATGGTTATTGCTGCTTCACTCTTGCGCCGAGTCAGTTTCAACTACAAATTATCCAAATCGCTAGAGGTCCCGTCTTCTACACAAACTCCTTTCCTTTTTTTTTTTCCCTTCACTCTTTTAGGCCCCCCTCTTTGTTCTTTGTCTTTTCCCCTACCCCCACACATCACTCTTTCTTCCCCCAATCTTTATTTGGAATAAAATCCTTCATAATTCTTAAGATAAAAAAAAAAAGATTTTCTTCATTATTACTCAATCTTCTTCCATTCGCAAAATCTAAAGTCTTTTTATTTGTTACGATATATCAACATGTAATGTTCAATGATTGAATTAATTAAGAGTTAAGAAACATTAACTTATATTTAACTAAAATATTTTTTGTCAAAAATTTTAAAATATGAATTTAGGCATAAGCTTTTAAGATGAAAAATTCGATTATTAAATTTAGAAAATATAGCTCTACAATTTCTTTTTTTTTAATATAAAATGTCAGCATGAGTGAAAGAAATCGAGAGATTCTAATGTCAAGTTCAAAGAAAGTATCTTCTTTTCTTTATACTTTGTAATCAAGATATATTTTACATCAAAAATTCAGATGCTACGAGAAAACAATGTACGAGTCAAAAAATTTGACCGCTCGATATGAAAAGGAGTCATTATTAATGGTTTTTGTCTAGACGTGATTGATCAAATAATTAATTAAATTAGACATATTATTTTGTTAAAAGATTTGGATAAATTGGAGTGTGTAGATGATTAATTGAAAATTTATGCACGGCAGAGTTTTACCAAATCTTTTTAACCCACTAAAACAATGCTTGTTCCACAACATCTAGACGCCATGTTGGGTGAATAATCAACACTATAGAGAATGTAAGAGATGCTAGAATATATGTTTTGCCTAATTTCAAGATCATGATTCTCTCTCTCTCAAAATACAAATAAACAAAAAAGTATGATATAATATAGCTATAGAGTGTCACTTTAAGCTTACCTCACCTACACTAAACCATGCAGAAAGTGACTCAGATACCCCACCACTATTTGCCACGTGTTATCCACCTCTCTTTCTTGCTTTTAGAAAAAAATACAAATTAATTAATAATTTTATATATAATTAAAATGCCAAACCCTCTATTTCTCTTGCATATTGAGCATAGCATATAATATGGATAATCATAAAGAATAACTTTCCATGAACTCACTCGGTTTTATGTCACCGCATCAAATCCTGCCCCACACGTCAACTATTGATTCAATTATTTGGTATGTCATATATGAAATACCTCATATTTTGATATGGTGATAAATAAAGTTGATCGAATGAAAATTGAGGTCAATTAAAATTTTTAGAAGTAATAAAAGACGAAAGGAGTAGTTTGGGATAAAATATTTCGCAAGTGAGAAATAATAATAAAATAATAATAATTTTATCGGAGGAGAATTTGAGAGATAAAAGGCGATTTGGAAGTCAAGTGAGGCATAATAATGTATTTTGGGTACTAAGAGAGTCTCGAAAAATTTACAAAACAGTCGATATTGTACCTAGATGTACAACAAAGTTGATTTAAGCTCGAACTAGATCAAATAGAGAATTCACAATGAAGTTAAGAATTTTAAAGTCCCAAAATAGTTTAATATGGTGATGAGTTTCAAGATCAATTTGGAGTCAAACCGAAATTTCGCTATCTAGGGGTAAAATGATCATTAGCCACTTGGGGACAAAATGAGAATTTTTAGAAAAGATTTTTTGCCATTTGACTTATTGGAGTATGATTTGAGTATTGGAGTATGATTTGAGGTTGAGAAGTGAAAAAAAATTATAATTTTGGTATATTTCGGAGCATAAGGGTAAAATGGTAATTTTACCATTCTAGGATTAAAATGGTAATTTTGTGATTCTAGGGGCAAAATTGTAATTTTACACACCCGACACTTGTCCAGCACATGGATTTTATCCAATTTTATCACGGATAATTGAAGGGATTTATATGGTGGAGAGAGAAAGCTTAATAGTTAAGAAATAAAAATGGGCCAATGAAATGGTGACACGTGTCAAGTTAATATCCATTTATTTTTTTAGCTTTAAAATCAGCAAAAATCAGCCTATTTTCTCTTCATGTGGCTGGCCATAGTAAGAACAAAGAGAGGAAAGGAAAAACAGAAAACCCAGGTGGGAAAATTGAAGAAAAAGTGTGAGATTTCAAGGAATCAAGCAATAAAGGTAAAATTTCTTGATTTTGACTTGTGATCTACCTTTCCCATGCATTTCTCCTTATTTTCCATGATTAAATTTCATGTTTTCATGGTGAATTCATGGCTGANAGTGAAGAAATCAAGGAAACAAGCTAGGTAAGTTAGAATTTCTTTAGTTCTCCTTGATACCTAGCTTACCCATGCTTTTGTTCTTGATTTCTATGGTTGAATATTGAGTTATTATAATGAATTCAATTCTGAAAAATGGGTTAAGAGAGAGAAAATTGTTAGATTAATTTGATTTTAAGTTATGTTAGTGTTTTAAGTTAGTTTAGCATATTTAGAAACAAAACAACAAGAAAAGAATTTATTTTCTCCCACAACCCTTAATGGTCGAATTTACCATGTGTTGAGTGAGGATGAATTTGATTTTCATTCTAGGAGAATTGGTTAAGAAATGATGAATTATGAGCTTAGAAAAATAACGGGAATTTTCAGAGCAAAAATACGAATTTTTACCCACTAGGGGTATTTTCATAATTTGCTACCGAAACTGATAAATTGAATCTTATTCACAGTCATTAACGTAATTTAGGTATAATTGGAGTGTAGAAAGTGAGAAGAATTGATTTGGAGTTAAATTGGAGATAATAGACCGAATTAGGTCAGCACCGCATTTAAACGGTAGTCTGATAAGTTGTATATCATATCATGCATATATATCGAGCCTGAATTGATTTTATAATAGTCAAGCATTGATGTGATGAATTATGTATTGTACATTGTGGATAGGTGGTGAGCAAAGTACATTGGTAAAAGTACAGAAATTGTGCTTGGAGACTGGGATTAGGAGTACATCGACTCCTAGAACAGTGAGTAAACTTACTATCGTCTTAATTATCTAGAGTAGTTTTATATAATTGTATGATTTTATGAAAAATGGGTTTAAATGGTAAATTGCTATGTTTTAAGAGAAATTGCGATTTTATAAAATGATTTTATAAATTTTCTGAAAAATCGAATACTGGTTTTGAAAATAGAGTAATTGGAGACTGCTTGCTTGTGTTGTAAATTTATGGTTTTGAATTGAATGGCTTATGACAATAAATGAGCATGAATGGCTAAACTGATTTTGGTGTTAGAATTATTTGTATTGAGTATTCAGTCTTGAGAGGCTAGGTTGCAATAAATTGCAATGTCATGCTAGAATGAATTTTATTGATTGGTGGAGTATATATTAATTATTCACCGCAGAGGGGGTTCCGTGGACCAGCCTATTAGAGGGGCACGGCAAACTCCATTATATTGTTACCTCGAACGGAGAGGCGCGTAGGGTATCTCTTAGGGTAAAGCTTAGGGTTCACTTCACGCTAAACCACCACGTGAAGGAGAACTCAACCAACGCCAAGAAATGGTTGTGTTTTTCAAACTAAAGATATGTTTTACGTGTATACAAAATTTTAACAGCTTTGGCGGACTCGATTGGATGCCTTGCGCAAGGTATCATCGAGTATGAGTTTTGGCACGAGCCAAAGTTTTAAGAAATTCATAAGCCAAGTTGATTACTCGATTTTTATGGATTGATTTTATTTGGTTGAAATGAGTTGAAAGGTAATGAAATTACAGTATGATGATTTATTTTAATTGTCTCCATTTACTCGACTTTAGATAGTTTAGATGGTATCTGTTTACTCACTGGGATTTTATAATCTCACCACCCTCATTTCCTCACATTTCAAGCTTGGGGAATTCCATAGTTAGCTGACTTTGACAAGGACTTTCATTTGGACTCGAATCGGTAAAAGCTGTAGGTTTCCAGCTTCCGATGCATTTTGGTTAGAGGTGGGCCCACGTGTCACTGTAAAAGAAATTTTATGCTTTTGTTATTTGCTTTATAGTATATATGAATATAATTAACTTTTACGCTATAAAAATTATGTACCGATAGTTTTATGAAAATTATTTTACAAGAAAATAGTTTATTTTATTGAATATTTTTATTATATTCAAATGGTCAAATTTTCACTTCAAATGAACGTTTTAGATACTTAATTTGTTTTTAAATCATTAAATATATATTTTCTATTTACCGACTACATTTTTAGCAAGTTTTGAGATTTTCAAAAAAAAAATGAAATGACGAAAATGCCTATGTGAGCTAGAAAACAAAATATTATGTTCTGATTTGGAAATAATTTGTAATCCCTTAAATTTTGATATTTGATAACTATTGCTTACCGGGAAAGTGCGAAAGCTGATACGAGAGCTTTGCGGGGTTTCGATCGGCATTCAGGGTGAAGAATGTCTGTCGAGGCCTCGCGACGGTTGTTACGGGCCCGATGGAGAGTTTCGGGTCGTGACAATATACATCATTAAGAGTTGAATAATTTATAATCATTTATCAATGATATAATATTCAATAATTATATTTTATTTATGACTTTTTTAAAATACTTAATTGTCGTTTTTATGTAAAATTTTTATATTAATATGCGTGACATTGACGTGATAAAACTTCATTAATATTCAAGAATTTATTGAGAGAATGTCGAATTTGAGAAAAAAAATTTTAAAAAAAATGCGGATGAGGTAAACAATAAAAATGAAATATTCCTAAGTAGTCTACAAATGAAATTTATTTGTAAAATTTAATTCTAAAGATAAAAAATTGTGATGAAAGCAGTAATTAGGAAAGTATATAGGCTTGCTAAACTTGGCTAATAGAATGATTTGATTTGCTGCAGTTGAGAGTAAGGGACTGAAAGAGGTCTTTGATAGAATAGTGTAGAGTAAAAGATGTTTTATCATATGGTAGGAGTTTAAAAACTTTGTAATATTTTCCCTTACCTAGCTTTTTCCAGATAAATTTTCGTATAGTAAAGTAACATATTGACAGATGCACCCACATGCCTGAGACATGGACAGTTCACTCCAAACCAATATAAATATGTGTCCCTTCCTCGCCTTCTCCTTTAGGGAGAAACACAAACACTTGTTCTCAGGGTGTTCAATTCTTCCTCTCTCTTTTCCTCTAGATCTCTTTCTTCTCAGAACTGAAACTCTCTCTTTTCCGAATTTTCCATCAAATTTCTCCCAAATAGTTAAGAAAAATGGAGAAGTTGAGATGTGGTAGCTTCCTGGAGAGCTCCAAACCTTACTTTGCAATGATTTCATTGCAGTTCGGCTATGCGGGCATGAATATTATCACCAAAGTTTCACTTAACAGAGGCATGAGCCACTATGTCCTGGTGGTCTACCGGCATGCTTTTGCAACTGCAGTCATAGCTCCCTTTGCTTTGATTTTCGAAAGGTTTGAAGAACATTGAAATATGTAGATAGCAACATGATCAGCTCACACAAGAAATACATATATGCTGAATGTAACTATGTTTTAACATTTCAGGAGAGGGCAATCAAAGATAACATTCCCAGTTTTCATGCAAATATTCATTCTGGCTCTTCTGGGGTTAGTTTTTAGCTGAAACCCTTTTCTTTCAAATGCATTGATTTTGCACTGGAATCTTAAAGTAAAGCAAAGTTATTGTTTCCTGATAAAAAAAAACACAGGCCGGTGATTGATCAGAACTTCTACTTGCTGGGTTGAAATATACATCTCCAACTTTCTCATGTGCTATGAGCAATATCCTTCCTGCAATGACATTTGTCATGGCTGTTATGTGCCGGTATGCGCATGAATCATGATCAGTAACTAGGATTTTCTTTTTCATATTTGCAGAGTAGATTTGGTTAAGGCTGACTAACGGATTCAAATTTAATTTTTGTTTGGTTTGGTAATGAATAGGATGGAGAAGATTGATGTAAAGAAAGTGAGGTGTCAGGCAAAGATAGTGGGAACATTGGTGACAGTGGCAGGGGCAATGTTGATGACATTAAATAAAGGACCCATTGTTGAATTGTTTTGGACTAAGAGTATCCATCCTAGGCAGTCGACCGGCACTGACACTGCTGGAACTACTGACAAAGATTGGGTCAAAGGCTCCATCCTCCTTATCATTGCCACCCTCGCCTGGGCTTCCCTCTTTGTCTTACAGGTAATTAAACAGCAAAATTTTAGAAAACAAGAACACCGCCCCACCCTCCTCCCCAACAAATTAACTAACTTCACTGTTTAATTGTTATCATTACCAGGCAAAAGCATTGAAGACATACAAGAATCATCATCTTTCTCTCACATCACTAGTGTGCTTTGTGGGCACTCTATAAGCTATTGTTGTGACATTTGTGATGGAGCGCAAGACCTCAGCTTGGCAAATTGGCTGGGACATGAACCTCCTTGCTGCTGCCTATGCTGTAATAAACCTCGTTCTCTGTTCTCTCTGTTTCTAGTCCTATATAAACATATAAAAAAAGTGGCTTTTGTGTGTTGTCTCTATTCTAATTTTTTAATGTTTACAGGGAATTGTCACATCAAGCATATCATACTATGTTCAAGGAATGGTGATAAAGAAAAGAGGTCCAGTATTTGCCACTGCTTTCAGCCCTCTGATGATGATCATAGTTGCAATCATGGGGTCTTTCATCCTGGCAGAGAAGATTTTTCTTGGAGGGTAAATTTTAATTTCTCCTTCACTCACTGTTACATTTTTCTGCATGCATGCATGTATCCTTTCTTACATATCCTTGTATAGCCGGTTTTGCACTTATTCTAATTTGTTGTATCCCCCACTTGTACCATCCTTAATCATTAGATACAATTTTGTACTTCTATTTCATAGAGTGACAACCACTGACAATTGAATATTTCATCAAGCATCACTTCTCTTTTTTTTTTTCTTATAACATATAAAAATAAAAAAGAATCACTTGCATGAATTGATTTGGTTTTAATGAATCGCATAGGAATTAATCAAATCCCCTTGTGGATTAATTTGCAGGGTGATAGGAGCAATCTGGATAGTTATAGGGCTTTATTCAGTCCTCTGGGGAAAGCACAAGGAAAACAAGGAGAAAGAGGTCAATGAGGAAGAGATCCCTGAACCAGTTAAGATCCAAGCAAATGGCAACACAATCCTAGTAATTGAAGATATAGAAGCCAATGAAGTTGAATTTAAAAAATTAGCAGAAGCAAACAAGCTGTCAGCAGTTGCCATTGCCATGCCCGTGCCAGAATCCCCCATGAAAGCCAACCAAGACCAAACATCGTTCAAAGTTTAGTTCTACCATTAAGGGATGGGGTTTTTTGTCTTTACATCCCCATTTTGTTTCTATCATTTTTAAAAGGTGTTAGACATATGTCATATATGGGGCTTTTCCTTCTTCTTTTTTTAATGTTTCGGTATTATAAAGTAATGCTGTAAGCTAATGCTGTTAAGGACCCTTGTACTGAATGAAAATGAGAGAATCCCAGAATCTCTTTTTCTTTGTTTCTCAGAATTTGGTCTCAAATGAAACAATCTTTTTGGTTTGGGAATTTGCTTCATGTGAGTACACACATAGTAGAATTGCTGACGTCTGATTCAGATTCCACTAAGGTGTGCTAGTGGTTGACCCTTTTTTTTTTTTCCCTGTGCTAGTTGAGGCCATGGAAATGGCAGAAATTGTTCCAAGAATCTCAGTTGCATCTTTTGTTTTTGAATCTGATGCTTCCATTCATTTTCTAATCAAAAATCACATCCAAGCTACTAGATAAAATGCACCCGTGTTATCAAATAGCAGACAGACAGATACAATTTGGGTTCAGTTGTTGTCAACTTTCTTGGTGTTCCTTCTCCCCTCCAACTTATTGGAATGATAAGCATACAGAATTCAGGTGGCTGCTGATAAGTTAAATCACTCACACTCATTATATTCTATGGAATATTGGGTTTCTGTCATACGGTATCAAGGATACTCCTTTACACTGAATTCTTGTCCTTACAAATTTGCACTAATCACAGACATTTTAGAGAATTGCTTGTTGCAATTGCGGTGGTGGCGTAGTTGAGTTATCTGCCAGTTTGTAAAAAATTCTAAGGCTTCAATCTTCAAAGTTCCATAGGCAGATTGAGTAGCATTAACTTAAAAGTCCCCATTGCCCACCTAGCCTTTTAACAAAATATGTATTATTGTGAACACCTCTTATTTAGGCCTTAGGGACATTAACATGTTTTTAACAAAGAATTTCATTAAGAAATTTTATAATGACTTGCAAAACAGGTGATGAATAATAGAATCAATTAGGTACAATGCATTAAAAAATTCATGAATTATTTAGAAAATTTTAAATAAATATTTATTTTTTTATTACGTTCAATCAAATCTTTATTTTTTTTATTTTGAATCAAATAAGCTTTTACAAGTAATGATTAACTAATTATTGTTAATCAAATAGGCTCTTATATATCATTTTATACCACATGATATTGGTATGCTGACATGTTATCATGGATGATGACATGTCATGCACTAATATAGCATGATGATATAGTTATATAATATTTTTCAACCTACACATCAATGCCATATCAGTGCCACATGGACATAAAAAATGAGAAGTGACGTTTCAACTAACAGTACTTAATGAACCGTTAGTTACAAGTGCCTATTTAATTCAAAATACAAGTATAGGGGTTTGATTGAACACAATAAAAAAATAAAAACTTATTTAAATTTTCTCTAATAGTTCAAGAAAATTTTAAAATATTATGCCAATTAATTACAAACACTTTTCGCAACACTTCACAGCGATTTATATCATTGCAAATATATATATTTTTTCACAAAAATAGTCTTGTGTATGTAACGTAAAATACATAGTTTGATTTTAGATATTCACATCTCTATTTATTTAAGATGATCTACTTACATTATAAAACATCCCGAACAATTGATTTAACGGTGAATACGTATATCCCTATTCAAAGAAACTAAGCTCGAATCTTTATTCCTCTAATAAAAAAGAAAAAAACAATAATCTAGCTTATGTGCAAGTCATCTTCATTAGAGATATGATCCCTTTGAGATACCTAATTTTATGGATTTGCTGGTATTGCTTGTAAGGGAATTTATGAGCTAGTTGACATATATAGCCCCACCTGCATGTATGATGTTATATATTCCAAAGAAGTCTGCCTCCCATCTGCCAAACTGTTGACAACAATCAAAGTTAATTAGCATCTTCGTTCTTTAAATTCTATTCTCATTTCTCATCAATCCCCCCATCTTGCTTATGTCATTTCAGATTAAGGAGCCATCGACACCCACGTCTCTTATCACAAGAATCTCTTCCCATTGCTTCATGCACCCAATTGAAGGCAAATTTGGTCAAGGAAGTTCTGTTTTGTCTAGTATAGAATAAAAATTAAGACCCAAACCTTCCTCCTTGAATAATAATTGGTAACGGTTATTTTTTTTTTTTTTTGAAAAGTACGCATTTTATTGGTTGGTGTCAAAATTAAAATAAAATTTAAGCTTCACGAGTACAAATACAAATAAAGTAAAAACCCCATTAACTAAATATCCAAATTTTGAGATATTTGGATATATTAATGTTGTTCGCAAATACTTCATTAGTGTCCGAACTACACTCCCCTTGCTTCATTCTAGAGTGTTACCCTATTCAGGCATTTACTTTAAATGTTGTCCGAAATCAAGCCATACTCTTATCAAATTGTCCTAATTCAAGCCACACTCTTCAATTCGTAAATAATGTTGTCTAAATCGAATTGAACATTTTAGATGCCAACCAGTTAAGGGTTTGTTGACATCCGAACATTTAGCTAATTAATTTGTGTATGATCCCTAACATAAATAGTAAGGTTCGAATTCTTTTCTTTCAATTAAAAAAAAAAACCAACTGAGGGTTTGCCCAAGGGTGGAGCGTCCCTTTGTAATGGGGGGCCATGGCCCTCCCAAGATTTTTGAAATTTTGCATATATTATATATTTTTTAATAATTTTTCAAAGTAATTTTTTATTGAATAATTAATAAATTAAAAAAAATAAAAAAAAAAAAAAAAAAAAAAAAAAAAAAAAAAAAATTTAATTTTTTTTTAATTTTTTAAGTTTCTTCACCCATCTTTCCCTCTCTTCTTTTCTATTCTTGTATTGTGAAATTATAAAGAAGTAAAGTTTTTATTTAATTTTTTCTATTTATATTATTATTAATATTTAATTTTATTATTTATTTCATTTTATTCTATTTCTATATGTTTTAAGTTTTTATAGATTTTTTTTTAAATTTCTACGAATCATCAACCATAATTTTTTTTTTTTTTTTGTTATATAGGTTATATCTTTTACTTATCATGATTTTTTTTTTTTGTTATGTGAATTTTATCTTTTATGATTTTAATATTTAAAAATAAATTATTANATTAATCTTATATATCGTTTTTAACTATTTATATTTTATGCATGATAGTTTAATATTTAGTATTATAAACTTAAATATAATAAAATAAAAATATTGGATGTGACTATATTAATTTTTAATCGTTTATATTGAGAAAAACAAGACTTTAAAACAAAATAGATGATAAGTTTCTTACAAATAATTTAATTGTTTATATTGAAAAATATATTATTATCGTCGAACAAAACTTTTCTAAAGCACTATTATAAGTTTTTTTATTTTTGTTTCTTTTGATTAACATGTTATATAAAATTATTGTCTATTATAAATCTTTTAATTATTAATTAAATTCAACATATTAATTTTAAAAATTTTTAACTTTTATTCCTAGTTTTTAGCCTCCTCAATAAAAATTGGCTAGCTCTGCCCCGGGTTTGCCAGTTGTAACTAAGCTGCATTCTTCATATCACTAGTTATGCATACGAGCTTCATTGTTTTTATCATTTTTTTTATTGTTTAGAATTGTTTCTCATGCGTTTTGTTTATCTTTTCAGATCAACATCTTATACTGTGAAACTTTGTAAACTACTTTCTTCAAATAAGATAAGCTCCATGAGAGTTGTAGCTGCAAACAGTACATCAATAACTTCAACCTTCTTTAAGAAGTTTACTATATAACCGAACTATCCAAAACATTTCACTGGCTAAAGCAATGGGGTAGGAGAAATAAGGCTGATCCTATTAACTGGTTCAGTTGTCTCATGAATATGATTTGATTTAAATTTGAGATTGCTATGGCACTATAAAAAGTTTTATCTTTCATACAGTATTAGTAGGGAGTTTCCATTTTTCTTTTTGGCCAAATTAGTGGGGAGTCATTAATATGCAAAAATATAATTCCTGCAAATATAATTAACATCAAACTAGTCAATAGTGTGTATGACCTCAAGAAATAGTATATAACTTAGGAGCACCAGAAAAATTTTATGAAATATGGAGGCATCCCTCTCTAGATCATAACAGCTTAACAGTGATCTTGATTTCAAAAAGAAAAAGTGAAACTAAGTACACATATTGTATAAAACTGCTACAATTTAGAGATCTTAGCAAATTAACATAAGGATTACATTTTAGAGCATCTTTGTGAAGTGCAAGAGTCAACCCTAAGGATCTCTGAATAAATATTCCTATGTAACACAGAACACAGCACAAAATATTCTGATAGCTTCTCAAATAAGATTCACCTTTTCATAGTCATCAAGCCATTTTTCCTCCTCAGATGCATGTTTCCATTTCTCTACCTTGTCCAAAATATCCTTCCGGCTTAAAGCTTCCTGTTTGGCTTTTGTAATCTCATCATCCATGCTTGAAAGCAGATTGGACAGATCAACATCACCTGAAGAGGCGTGTTGAAACACATAACATTTTAACAACAATTTCACGTCAAGAATTGTATGCAGATTGCATTGTTGCAGATTTGTTAAGAATGTTCACCGCAAAAAAGGATTTCATAACCTGGAACAGGGTATCATGAGATAATAGATGACAAAATAAAACCCATGCATAACTCATGTAAACTAGCAGTTAGAAAGCATAGTGCATGTATTCTAATTGTCCAAAACATACTAGGTTTTGCAAAGCTATAATTATTGAGAGAAAGGTCCTTAGAGATGCATATACATAATCAAAATTAAGAGGTTGCATAGTATGCTACAGAGACAAGATACACAAAATATTAAAAAGTTAGTATGATGACTAGAAAGAGGGACAGAACTAAATATTCCAATAATGATGCACATAGTAGTTGAGATGCAAATAACATGCCATTGAATAGAAATATGACTTTGCTAAAGCAAATTAATATGTGAGAGAAGAAGGACATGTTAATAGCAAACTGTTTTTGTAGTTAAATTGAATGGCCACATAAAAAGCTACAAAATGTAAATGTAAGTCAAAATGTGATGCAGGGAACAGAAATCAATATGAGATGAAACAAGGACATCTATGCAGCAAAACCACATTTTGCATTAAATTAAATGATGCATCACAAGCTCCAAAAAAGAATCATACAAAATAATAAAAAAATAAAAAGAAATTTTAGAAAGGAAATGAATATTCCTAAAGGAGAAGCAGATAACAGAGAACATGCAAACAAGCATACACCTCATTGTGTTGTTATTATGTAAGGCAAAATGTGACACTATAAATGAAAATCAGTACATAATATGAAAAAGAAAGGTATGTTTATAGAAATGAAAACAAAGATACAATAAATAGTTTCACGAAGATATAGATAATCCAGAACAAGGAGATAATTTGGCAGAACCAGATTCTATGAGATTGATAAGAAGTTGCCGTGCTGCATCACTGTTTACATCCATATGAACTCCTCTGTAGATTTCCTCAAGTTCATTTTGCCTCTTAAATACCAACTCCTTCATTTTACTAGCCTTCAGTACATTCAATCTTTCAACATGAACCTCAACCTGAAAACAATAACAAATATATAACATTATGTGCAAATTATTACCTGTTATAATTTAAATATATAACATTGTCTCTTCAATTTCGCTTTCTACCCTTTTGGTCCAAGATGGGCCTATCTGTGCCACTTCTGGCTTAGACTCAATTTTCAATTTAAAATTTTTTTGTAATGATGGGCCTCTGGAACCCAAGCCAGGTAGTTGGTTGGCCCTTCGTCTTTTCTTTTGGGAAAGCATCTATTATTACACAAATATAAATCCTTGGCTTCTGAGGATAGATGTATTTCTTTATAACCCGTTTACCTATACAATTAATACCCACTATAAACCACAAATTTAGTACTCAACAACCAGGGTTAATTCCTGTCAACAACCAGTATGAGTGCCCATAATAACTATGGTGACGAAGACTTGAATTAATGTCTAAAGAAATTTTTGACAAAAGCTTGTAATAATCAATGAAAAACTAGGAATAATCTTATAATTTCTAACATCACAAAAAAGAAAAGGAAATGAAGGGGATGCTCTCTGATTAGCTAAAATATTACAGCTAGCAATTGTTAGGTTGTTTCTTTCACCAACCGACACGAGCACAAGGCGTGTGGACAAAACCCAGATTTAATACGTTAATCTACCAAAATTTCTAAGTTAGCCAACAGTAAACCACTCAGCAGCCCGTTTTGCGCAAAAAAAAAAAAAAAAGGGAGTGCACTGGTTCTTTAGAACAACGCCACTGTCAAAGTAGGTAGTCAGCCCTAACCAATTCAGGAAATTTCTTCACACAAAATTTCTTTATGATTATCACTAAATTTATTATTAATATTTAATATCTTAAACTATAGCATGCTCATATATAGCTAGGTCCTAATCTTGGCATGAAGAGACACATGTTCTAGGGTTCATATGGACCAGCCTAGTTTTATGCTTAGAGATTTAATATTTCGCAGAGTGAGATACAATACAATATTACGTGCGATTGAGTGTTACTACAATATTTGCTTTTTTGAATCTTTTTGATGACAAAGATATTAAAGGATCAAAAGCAATAGTGATAATGTTAATCAAGATCTTATAATGTGTGTATTTCAATCGGGTCGACATAATGGGAAAAAGAAAAAAAAATACAAAAGTTGGTGCTTTTCTAGACTTAATCGATTTTTATTTTTTTGAAATTTTTAATTACGTAATTATTTTTTGAATACTTAATCAATCACAGGATCTCTCTATAGTACTCAAGCTGGAAAGTGGTGAATTTGGTTGGTTTAATTATGTGACTAAAGGCTCCCTTTCAAATATTATTATATAATAAATGAATGCTGTTTGTTAACTTTCTTTGGACCATGAAAATTACAAATACCTTTGATGGAAAGGCAAATGTATTTCTTTTTCATATTTATATATATACTTTGCATTCTCTATTTTAATCATCATTATTTTATGAGCCAAATTAAATCATACAAAGAATTAAAAGCTGTAAAGGCAAATGCATGATTGGTTTAAGGAGATTCATTTGAGAGGAGATAAATGGATCTTTGACCAAAAACCTTTTTCGAATGTGATGCTTTTTTTTTTTTGTAAATTCAATAATTGAAGGCCTTTTGGTCAAGGGAAATTTTATACAAAAAACATTTTTCAAGTACGCAATGGGAGAAAACAAGTGCTTTGCTTTGCTTAAAGGTATGTCACCTCACCGCATTTTGTGACCTTTCTTTTCCCTTCAAAAAACAGACAGACTACATATTAAGTGGAAGAGAAGGTGGAAAATAAAAGAACCTTTAGTAAATTTGGATCTTTGCAAGGCAACAAAAATTTTTTATGCATGGAGGGGTACTAAGGCTTTTGTTGGGTTGGAAAGGCTACCTAGTCTTATGACTAAGAACTTTTAACTTAAATAATCATCAAAATGATGGAAAAAGAATGATGCATGATTGGTTGTTGAATGGGTTTTCTTTATCAACTAATGAAAATAGATTTTTTTTGCTTGGTTTTGAATTGAATATTCCAACAATTGTAAAAACAAAATGAAACATATGACACCCAAAATTTGTACCCATTAGGTTAAAACTGTAAGATTATGACTACATTATAAGGAAAAGTGGTAATGCTAATTACTTTCTTGTATGGAACTAGTAATACATTCCTTTGGAGGGACATATTATTGATTGTTAAAGTTGGAAACTCATCTTTAGAGAGGTAATTGTTCAATTAATTGTAGTAATGAAGATATTTAGTGCACTAACCAAAGAAAAGTGAACAGGGGTAAAAAATAAATGACATGAATCATTAGAGTGCCACGACCTAGCTAGATATGACATGAATCTACTTAATAAATATATGGAAGGTAGTCTTCTATAAAAGGGTGTTACTTAACTAGCAAAAGTATGTCCATTTGCACCAAAATCAACAACGTGAAGAACCCTTCATTGCTCCTTGAGTTTTGGAGAGGAAAACGAAGCAGATCACCCACTAAAATGGTGTTCTTTCTTTGCAATAATGCAACAGACCTTCTTTCCATCCATGCTTAGGCTCTTATTTCTTTGTTAAGACATTAAATGGATGTTTGTTCAGACTCATAGAAAACATTTTCTTTATTGAAATAAGTAGAAGTATTTAGCTCTCCAAAATTTGAATAGTTCTATTCAGACAACATTTTTATAAGAACTTCAATTCGGTCAAATAGATTCTAAATTTAAGATTCGATTAGCTGCTACTTGTGATTTTAAATTTATTTCTAATTTGTCACCTTTTTCGATCACCGTGTGTCTCTCTCGATGTTGATCTTTGAGATATAAGAGAAAGAGAGAGAGAGAGAGAAAATCCATTGTTTATAAACTTATAAAGCCATACGTACGTGCACTACTGTTGAAGCTGCATGACACAGAACAAAAATTATTGATTGCATGATAGGATATCTCTTTCAAGAAGAATGGTCATAGAATTTTTATTTGCCTCTCATATATTGCCAATCCTATTGGCCAATGGTCAAGGTCAACTTGAATTTTATGGCACTTTAGATTCTACTTTCTTTCATTCTTGACTATGTATGTTGGTTACTTTGACCAAATAGGATTGAAAATGCATGAGACATAGATAGATACATAGTTATTTTATGAATATTAAGTGCATGATAATGATCTCTAGCAAAAGCAAGTAGATGGAAAAGGAGGAAGAGAAGCATGCAAGTGGATCAATGCTACTAATTAGAAGAATTAATGAGAATTTAGGTAAATTGAAGAAATATAAAGACTAAGCAAGGAAAGAACAAAAGCAACTTTGATTTTTTTTCTCCTTTCTAAACTGCCTATGGATGTTCCAACACATTGACAGGTAGTGGGTCAGATCTCTTCCACCCCCAACCCCCCCCCCCCCCCCCCCCCCGCCCCACAATTCCTCTTGCCCTTGCAGTTGGTTCCTCTCAACTTTTTCCACGATGTAAAAACATTAAAGCCAAAGCCTCCTTCCATGTCGGTAAAGTCATCCAACTATCAGTGTCTCTTTTACCACAATAGTGTTGGACATAGACCTCTTCGCTTTGTTCTTTTCTCTTCTTAACTTTGGGATCAAAATGAGCAGACCAAACTTTAGTTTGGCTTTTTATCATGTTTTTTTCCTTTTATTGTAGTGAACCACAGGCCAGCTGCCTATCGAGCTGCCGCACAACACAGTTGTACATTTCTTAATCATTTCATGGTGAATAATAATGCAATTTGTACATTTTACTACAACCAGAAGGTAACGACAAGATTTTATAGACCAAAGAAAGACCGCATAAATTCAATAGAATCTTTTTATATTTTATATGAGCGTTTTTAACTAGGACAATATGCAATCCATCATACAATTATGATGCTTAAAATAAGAAAAATAAGTAAATACTTGACTGAAGATCGAAAGATCAAATGAAGGTTCCACAAAATAAAGAGATTGAACCTAGGAGTACAAAGCCTCCATTGAATAATGGTGGCTACATTATATAATTAGTCAATGGATTCTAGCAAGTGGTAGATCTAATTTCTATATAATAACTTATAAAAATTGAGTCTCTTTACTTTTTAAAATTGACAATGTGTCAGTGAACAAGAAATTTCAAGAAATATCTAGAAACCTAAGGAGAAGACTAGAGTGCATGTTTGGGAATTTTTCTTTATTGCACGAGTAAAAAAAAATATTCAATACACGAATCAACCTTTATATAGGCTAGTAGAAATTGATAATGTAAGAAAAACACAAGGACTAAATTGTAAAGTACCAGCTATCAGTAACTAACAGTAACAAAACTCAATAACTATTTACATATTTACTAAGAGTAAAATTATATTAAAAAGTAACTTTTATCTTTTACACTCTCCCTCAAGATGAGTATGTATGTTAATAACACTCATCTTGCTAAGAAATAAATGAAAAGAGCCTGGTTGTAGTGCCTTGGTGAACAAATCAGCCAGCTGCAATTTGGTAGGCACATAACATGGAGCCATAAGACCATCTGCAACACTCTCTCGAATGAAGTGACAATCCATCTCTATGTGTTTGGTGCACTCATGAAATGTAGGATTTTTGCAAATATGAAGAGCAGACTGATTATCACACAACAACTTGACTGCACTAAGATGATCAATACGAAAATTTTTTAGTATAAATAGCAACCACATGACCTCGCAATAGGTTGTTAACATTGCTTTATACTCAACCTGAGTAAAGCTTCTAGCCACTACACTTTGCTTCTTTGCCTTATAGCTAATAAAAGACTTACCAAGTAAAATACCATTTCCCATAATCGACCTCCTAGAATGTGGACAACCAGCCCAATCACTGTCACTATAGAGTTGTAAAATCATATCAAAAATTGTAGAAAGCAACACTCTTTGGCCAAGTGCATTCTTCAAATACTTTAAAACTCAAAAACCCAAGTTGTAGATGATTGTCACTTGGCTTGTCCATGTATTGTGAAAGAACATGGACATCATAGGAAATGTTTGGTTTAGTGAAAGTTAAGCACAAAAGCTCTCTTATCAGTTCCCTATATTTAGTGTTATCTCTCAGCTGATCCTTTTCTTTTCCCCAGGACATCTTATGATTGTAATCAATAGGTGTGATCACTAGTTTAGCACCTAATAGTTCTTATTCATCCAATAGATATAAGGTATACTTCCTTGGGCAAACAAATATTTCTTTACGAAACCTTACCATTTCCAAACCAAAGAAATATTTAAGTTTCCCTAAGTCTTTAAGTTTAAATTTAAAACTTAAGTACTCCTTAACTGCATTACTAAGCTGCATAGAAGAACTACCAATCACAGTATCATCCACATACACTAACAGTGCAACAAATTCCCCATTGTCTGTACATTAAGTAAACAAAGAATAATCAGCTTTGGAGTGTTGAAAACCATACTCAACTAAACAATTGCTGAACTTTGAATTCCATTGTCAAGATGCTTGTTTAAGGCCATACAAAGACTTAGGTAATTTGCAAACTGGTTGACTAATAGGTGGACACTCCCCCTTAACTTGATATCCTTGGGTAATTTCGTATAAACAGTCTCATTTAAGTCACCATTAAAAAAAGCATTGTTGATGTTAAGTTGTATAAGATGCCATCCTTTAATGGTAGCTAAAGTTAGGAAAAGTCTTACTATTGTGTGTTTAGCTACAAGGCTGAATATTTCTTAGTAATCAAAACCAACTCTTTGATTATACCCCTTAGCCACGAACCTTGCTTTATATCACTCAACACTACCATCAGCATGTAGTTTAACATTGTAAACCCACTTACACCTAATTGCATGAGAGTTGGAAGGTAAAGACATGACAGTCCAAGTCCCATTAGTTCTAAGGCATTTAACTCACTTTGCATAGCCTCTCTCCAATGAGCATGCTTTACAGCTTGAAAATAACGATAAGGTTCTAAAATATCAGATAATGATGAGGAAAAAGCTTTATGGTTAGAAGAAAGTTGATTAGTACAAAAAATTGGTGATAAGATGTTTGGTAACTATACTAGTGTGAAAAGAAAAAGTATGATGGTATGCCTTAAGATATTTAGGAACATGTCTTTCTATAGTACTTTTTCTAAAAAGAGGTGATGAAGATGTGTCAGGTAAAATGAAAGAATCAAAATTATCAAGTGAATTGGAGATGGAAATCTTAAGGGCAAAATTGGAAGAATAACTATCATAAATAGAATCAACAGAGGAAAATTGAGAAAAAAAAATCTGAAGTTGAATTATTATGATTGGAATTATGAAAATCATGAATATCATTAACAGGACTAAATGGAATATGTGTAGGTATGTGAATAGAAGTATCAACGGAATCAGAATTAGAAGTTGATAAGATTAACTTGAAAGGAAAGACTTGTTGATTAAAAATAACATTCCTAGATATAAAGATACTTTGTGAAACTAAATCATCAAGCTTGTAACCTTTGGTATCAAGTGGGTAGCCTATAATAACACACTTTTGTGCTCTTGGATCCAACTTTTTTTTGTGTTGTGTGGGATTGAATGCAAAACAGAGTGAGCCAAAAACCTTAAGATGCGAATAGATTGGTGGTTTTTTAAACAAAACTTTAAAAGGTAATTTGTTATGCAAAACAGGAAAAGGTATATGATATATAATGTGTGCTACAGCTAAACTGTAGCTCCCCAAAACTGTGATGGAAGTGCAGACTAAAATAATAGTGCCCTAGTAACAACTAATAAATGTTGATGTTTTCTTTCTACAATCCCATTTTGTTGAGTTATGTTTACACAAGATAGTTGATGCACAATTCCTTTGGAAGCAAAAAAATCAACTAGTTTGAACTCAGTACCATTATCAGATTGAATATGTTTTATTAAGGTTTGAAATTGACTAAAAATCATACTGTAAAAAGAAGGAAAAACAATTGAAACGTCATATTTATGTTTCGACAAAAAAATCCATGTAAACCTTGAGTAATCATTCATAATAGTAAGAAAAAAATGATAACCTGAAATTGTAGGGATTGTATAAGGTCCCCATATATCAGCATCTACAATTTCAAAAGCTAAAGTGGTATTAAATTCATGAATTGGAAAAGGTAATTTAGTAAAAGGAAAAATATCAAACAGAAGATTGTTCTTAGAAAATATATCAATGAATAATTGATGAATCTGATTTATTTTGCTAGATGGAGTATGCCCTAATCTATGGTGCCAAAAATCAAAAGTTTTGGTCAAAACACCACAACTATTTACAAAAGAAAACACAACATTGTTATTGTTGTCCTTTTGAGATTGTGGAAACAACTTATTTTTGTCTTTTTGAAATTGATCAAGTAACTGTGCATCCATCTTCCTTTTTAGGAGATATAGTCCATAAGTGACTTTAACACCCTTAATCACTTTCCATGTAACTAGGTCATGTATGATGTAGTATAAATCAGAAAAAACCAAATGATATTTTGTGCTTTTGGCAAGTGTATTGATTGAAACAAGATTGTAGCTAAAATTTGGCACACACAAAACATTGAGCAAAATCAAATATCTTATTTGTACAATGCCTATATGTGAAACAGAAACATAAGTTTTGCTTGATAATTGAACTGTCATACTAAAAACCTTTGTAAATGTAGTAAAAATTTTCATATTACAAACAATATGGTCAATAACACCAGTATCAACTATACAGACATCGTTATCAAATTATGAATAGTCTTTACTTCTATTATAATTCGAAAGGAGATATGAATAAGAATTCAAACTTTGAGCTATTAAGAGGGTAGAATTAGGAAACATACTAGTTTGAGCAGAATTTACCATCATGTTTTTGGTAGCCTGATTAACTAGTGAAACATTATTATTCTCACCATTAGGGTCTTGCTTATTGATGAATGATAGAAGTTTGTGTATTTGATCCTTTGAAAGACTAAGTTGAGACATAAGATTATCTATCACTTCATCTTCAACACTAGTAGATTGTGTAATGACATTATCAGCAGAATCTGTAAAGCCTTTTTTGATATTGTTCTTATTCTTAGTAAATTTGTAGTTAGCAAAAAATCTAATTAAATGATAACATTTCTCCTTTTGATGCCCTTTCTTTCTGTAATGTGAACAAACCAGATCAGATCTAGCCTTAGGCTTCATATCATTAATAGTGCTCATAGCAGCATATTTGACAGGTAACTGAAATTGCATATCATATATTTCTTTGATTTTCCTTCCTAAGAACTAGGTTATAAGCCTCGTCTAAAGTAGGAAATGGTTTCATTATGATTATCTAAGATCTTAATAGTGAAAATCTCATTTAATCCATTAAAGAACCTAAACACATGATCTTTAGCATTCTGTTCAACAAAATCCTTAAATCCTCCATAACTACAATTCAGCATAGGCCTAAAGTCCTAAGCTCTTCCCAAACAAAATTCAAATTTGTAAAATAAAAGTCCATTAATCTATTTCCTTGCATAATTCCATTAAGAGTATATTGAAGATTACAGATTCTCACATCATTAGGCTGTGAGAACTTATGCTTAAGAGTGTCCCATATTTCAACAGTTGTGTCTTGATAAAAAACAGTAGAAGCTATGGCAAGAGTAACAAATTCAAGTAACCAAGCCACAATCAAATTATTACAACACATCTAAGGCATTTAAAGGCTATTAGTAACAACATGTTTTTTAATCGATCCATCTATAAATCCTAGTTTATTACGAATTGATAAAGCCAAAGTAATTGACCTGTTCCAAGATGAGTAGTTCATGAAAGTAAACTTTGGTGGAGAAAATGAGGCAATTGAAGATCCTCAAGTGGCAAAGGAGCTGTGTGTGTACTTATTGGATTCACCATGTTTTCAACTAAACTAACAGTAATTGAATAAAAATCTTGAATGCAATGAAGAAATTAAGACCAACCAAACAAGAAATCAAGAAACTTGATCAAGAACCCTAGGTTTTGGGCTCTAATATCTTGTGAGTGAACAAGAAATTTCAAGAAGAATTTGGAAACCTAAAGAGAAAACGAAAGAGCATGTTTAGGAATTTTTCTTTATTACTCAACTCAAACAAATTCAATACACAAACCAACTTTTATATAGGCTAGTAAAAGTTGCCCATGTAAGAAAAATACAAGGACTAAATTGTCAAATACCAGTTATCAGTAACTAAACTCAGTAACTATTGATATGTTTACTAAGAGTAAAATTAAATTAAAAATAAATTTTATCTCTTACACAATGTCAACCCAATTGTTAATAGTATTAAAATTTTTCTGTTGTTTATATAGACATGGCATTTTCTTGTTGATGTAGCATTGAATGTGATGATCTGTTAATGATGACGTGATAGTTTTTTATCTATTTCCTAACACTCTTTTCACTGCTTTAAATTATGAAGCACAGAGATTCAATTCTTCTTATCACATCCTATTTCCTGGAGGGATCATGATCGATGCATGGACCTAGATGAGCATAACCCGTTACGCCCAAGTAAATCTCTTATCATAACATCATCAAACATTCATCATCACATGCGAAAACATCATATAACATCTATTAACGTACATAATCATAATACATACATTCATAAAACTCATTATACAATCTCAACTTAATTGTATGAGCTGAAGCATTTGGTATACATATACATATGAAAAGTGCCATTATCATAGTGCACGTTAACATTTGCTATCAACAACACCCTTGAATGTCCATGTAGGCTCTCGAGCCGTCATCATAATCTCATACATAACATTATCAATATAAATGCCCAACATTGGCAATGTTAACATAAACGCGTTCATAGTCTGTAAACACAAACATAAACTACAAGATCGACTCGTCAATGGAACGTGACCAACCCTTTAGGCATCAAGTGGTTACTAGACACCTACCAAAGAATGAAGATAGGACATTGGTATCCGCGAGACTGGTTGCTATGAAATTCGTGGAGTTTTCACGTGTTCCTGTCACACAACATTCATTACAATCATTTCCTAGAATAAGAATCATGTAATAATCATTCTAGGTACTTTCAAAACTACTCACTTTTAACTAAATTAATTTTCTAGCTAAAACCCACACTTAGAAACCCATAAATCTTTCATCTTTACCTTAGGTGAGCTTTAATGCTAAGGAAAATCACAAAATCTTTGAGCTTTAGTGTTCAACAGAAAATCTGAGCATAAAAATAATATTTTTACTGCTGAAAAATTCATAAATCAATATTTAAAAGTTGAAAGTTATCGCCTTTGTTTGAAAATCCTAAAACCAAGCTTTCAATCTTCTAAAGTGATGACTTGGGGTGAAAATGGATTTGAAAGAGCTTAGAGTTGCTGAAAAATTGATGGAAGGCAACTTAAAACAAAAAACCCTCGGGTTAGGGGTTATATTTATACTATGGGGTGTGAAAATACCCTTTTACCCTTTTTATTTTTTCAAAAATCGATGAAATGTAGCGATACATTGACCCATGTATTGATACATTATGAGCATGTATTGATACATGTTCATCGAAACACTTTTTGGACTAAATGTATCGATACATCATGAACATGTATCAATAATGCAATTTTTTAAGACAGTTTGCCTATAAAACCTACCCAGCTTATTTACATTAAATACCATTTAAGTAAATATCCTCTTTATTTTTTACTCTCCATTTACTTAAGATATTTAATGTAAATAAGCCAATAACCCCCCATTTGGATTCAATAAAAATATCAAAATCCAAAAGAATCAAAATCTAAATTTTGATTTTAAGAACAAAATAAAAAAAATTTGACTGAAATTAAATTTATGATTCCCATTTAGCATAGCAAACATATTCTAAAAATTATGAAAAAAATCATTTTTGGTCATCTAAAAATCAAGGGAATCATTACTGCTATTTTTTATTTCAAAAAAATTATTTTATAAAAATTACATATTTTGATATTTTCCAATCTTAGAAAATTTTTAGCTTCAAAAGTGACAGATAACTAAAAGTGTCAATGAGTTCTTTTGAAAGTCAAAACTAAGTTTGATAGTCAAAACATGTAATCGATGTGCTCACCTAAGGATTTCCTAACTTATCTACTTGCTTAAGGTGGGATTTCACATTTCTCTATCTCATGACACTCTTTTCCTAAATCCTAAAACCTATTCGTAATTTTGATTTGTATTTTCTCTAATCTTGTTTAAGACCATTAACTCACACTAGATAATTCCATGTGCACACTTATAAAATCCATGTTAGTAATTGATCACGTCATATCAGCACTATTATTGCATCATTCGTGAAATGCCATATTATCATTGCCATGTTATCAAATTCAATGTCACATCAACATGAAAATGTCATGTCAACACAACCAAACCCCATATCAATATAGATAATAGAAAATTTTTAACATATTAGACTAATATTGTCAATTTTGGAAAGTATAAGGACTTAAATTTTACAAATTATTGTCTAAGGACAAAATCTACCATTTTGATAGAGTATAGAGACTAATTGTATAATTTGACCAATAATGGTTCATATATGAACTATTTTCTATACACAATCGGTGAAGTGTTTAAATTTCCCAAACGATATTAAAATATTATCTTGCATCCTTTTGTTTATCAAATAATTTATTAATTTTTTTACATATTTGAATATAATATGTGTAACCCTATAATCTTTGTTGGTGAAATTTAAAAACTTCACTAACGATGTATGAGATCATTTTTTTATTATATATAACATCTCTACAACATTATTCTATAAAACATACCTCCCTTAATCTCATTCATAATCATGAGCTAGCATTTTTCAATCACGCAAATTAACTTTAATAACATTTCCATTAATCTACAAAAGAGAGAATGTGTGGCCTTGGACTTGAGATCCAACTACATTGACTTGATCAAGCTAAGCTTTATCTTCATTTACTTGTTCTAGATTAGTTGACTTTATCATCTTTGATCCATATTGTGCCTTGATGTTTACTATAGTAGAGTTAAGGCTAGTATCTTCAATAGTGGTAAGACAGTAAAGATGAGTGAAACTTGGATTAAAACCAAAAATAAAGGTAGAAAGCAGATAAAAAAAATATTGCTCTATCTTTTCACTCTAATCAAGGGTTAAAGAACTATAATGATGTAGAAGACAATGATCATATGCTTATTTTGTCAATGAAATGATATAACAGGTAAAAAAAACTAGTTCGTATTAAAAAATATGAGAGAAGAGAGGAAAAAGAAAACATCGATAGGAAAATAGAAAGGGTTTGCTTTCACCGGCACTTTGGTTTTAAATCTGCATATGGCCTTTATAAAATTTAAGCAAGAAGGTAACCTAGGAAGAACTTTATGAGGTATTCTTCAAGTTCAAAAAAGTAATGGATTTGTTCATATTATGGAATAACTTAAGAATGAGGAAATGAAGCACTAACTTCGTTTTCATGAGATACAAAGAAGAGACCAAAATGTGAGCCATGGTGGAAAGGGGAGACAAGAGGATGATTAAAGGTAAAGCCATAAGCATACATAAGGTTTATATTGATTAGAATGAAAGGTGTATCTCTAGGGGGAAAAATACTCCAAAGGATGATGGTTCGAGAGGCTATGGCGAAGCTAAGAAAGACACGGGAACCTTCAAAGAAGTATTATTGGGCAGTCAAGAATTACCTAAGGGCGGAGTTGCTAAACAAAGATAGGATAAAGAGGTTGTGAAATAGGTAGGAGAGGAGGTAATTGAAAACTCAAGGTTTGGTAAATCAAAGGTTACAATACAACTGAATATGGAAAAAGTGGAATAGGTTGGTTGCAATACTATTGGCTATTATGGTTGAAAGAAAAACAATAAAGATCACTTTCTTACCAAAACAAGCAAAACAGAGCTTTTATGATATTGAAGAAAGGAGCTAATTTTAAGAAAACATATTCATCTCATTGCCTAAGAAGAAGTTACAAGCATAAATACAATGAGTGCATGATGAACACCTACAAAACAGCATAACAAATACAAATGTTAATCTAAGCATAAAGCTTGCATGCATGCTAACACATATCAAGCTTAAACAAAGGTGCATCAAAACGACCAATACAACGAAGTAAAAAAGAACATGATATAAAAGTTTTGTCCACATGTATTGATCAAACTTGTATTAGTTGTAACACTCCTCCTTAATATTAGCTTGATGAACATTAAGCAGACTTTTAAGATGTTCAAATCTGGGCTTAAGCAGAGACTTTGTTATAATGTCTACTAATTGTTCACTGAAGTAGTAATGCTGGATGTTGATTTCTTTATTCTTTTTGACTTCTCTCAATGCATGATATTTCACACTAATATGCTTTGTCTTGTTGTGAAAGACAAGATTCTTAGGCATTAAAAAAGAGGATTTATTATCCATAAACAGTTGAGTTGCTGATGTTTGAGGAATTGAGAAATCAACCAAGATTTTTTTCACCTATATAGCTTGATTTGCAACTTTTACTGCTACAACATATTATGCCTCAGAAAAATACTGGGCTACTATGTCTTGTTTCTTCGAGTTTCAAGAAAAAGAACCATTTTTTAAAGAAAAGACATAACCAGAAATGCTCTTACCATCATCAATAGAGCCTGCCCAATCACTGTCAAAGAATCCAACTAGTTTGATTACTCTGTTCAATTTTACAATGAAACATAAAGGGACTATTTATAGATAGCCCATCTTAAACTTACTTGTAAAGCAAGTAAATTAAATAAGAAAGTATTCTAATCCTAGACTTCTTTAGAGTGCAAGTAAAGTAAATGACGTAAAAATAAATATCTTAAAAACTAAACTTACTTATTGTACGAGTAAAACAATCAACAAGTAAGGAAAAATTTAAATATGGAAAGAATTCTAAATGCCTTAGAATACTTTACTTAGTTGCTACTCTTCTTAGTAGCTATCTGACTCTCTTCATTTAGGTTGTCCAATACATGTCTATTTATGTAGGCTATGTGTGTATAGCTCTCTTGCATGTGTGGCTTATATGCTAAGTTAATTCTTCTTTAAGTTTCCATCAAAACAAGTGAAGTGAAGACCAAAGTCAGATGTCCCTTTCAAATATCCAAAGATTCTCTTTGCAACAGAGTAATGTGTTTGTGTTGGTGCTTACATAAACTAAGACAAATAATTGGCTGAAAACATTATCTCAAGCCATGTACCAAAAATATAGAGAAGTGAACAAATCTAACTTCTGTAAGTTAAAAGATTATCAAGCTTCTCTTTAGAGTTAACAAATAGCTTCTTATTTTTTGTAAGTGGAGTTATTGTTGCCTTATAATTATTCATCTTGAACCTCTTCAAAACATCATTCACATAGTTTCTTTATGACACAAAGATGCCATGGTTGTCTTAAGTTATCTGAAGGCCAAGAAATAACTAACCTCACCAAGATCTGACATTTTGAACACCAATTGCATTGCATCTTTGAATTTCATAATGGCCTCATTGTTTTCTCTTATCATTAGCATATCATCAACATACAATGAGACTATTACTACAGCTTGATTGTTTTTCTTTAGGACATACAACGTAGCTTCATTTTAACCCTTAAGAAAAAGATGATTTTTTAGATATTCATCAACTCTGTTGTACCAGGATTGAAAAGCCTATTTTAAGCCATATAGTGTCTCATGAAACCGATGTACCTTGTCCTAATGAGGCTTAGTTTCAAACTCAACTAGTTGCTCAACATAAATTTCTTCATCCAATCTTCCATTTAGAAAAGCTAACTTAACATCTAAATGGAAGACTTTCTAATTAAAAGTTACAAACATAGCAAATAATATGTAAATGGTATCCATTTTGGCAAATGGAACAAATGTCTCCTGGTAGTCAACTCCAATAATCTGAGCAAAGCCTTTAACAACTATCCTCACTCTGTATTTGTTGAGTGAACCATTTGAATCAAACTTATTTTTGAATTCCCATTTAACACCAAGAACATGGTGCTTTGGTTTATCCATTAAAGACCAAGTATGATTCTATTCAATCATTTTCAATTTTTCTCTCATAATAGTTAACCATTCTTTGTGTTGGGAAGCATCTTCATAACTTTTAGGTTTTGCTAGTGCCACTTGACATCTATCGTATACATCAATAATGCTTATAATTCCTCTAATAGGAAAGTCGTTTACTGTTTCATCTGCAAGAGTTATCAAACTATCTGCTGTTGTCATCAAAATAAGAGCACTGGTAGTGTTGTGATTCTCCCAATCCTAACTTGAATTTTCATAAAAAATGACATTTCTATTAATGGTAATCTTACCAATATCAATTTGGTATATTTTGTAAGCTTTAGAGTTTGAACTATAGCTTACAAGTATACCTTTCACTGCCTTTGGCTGCAACGTATCTCTGAGTTCAGTTGGTACATGTTGATAACAGATGCATCCAAATGTTCTGAGATGCTCACTTGAAGGTTTCTTCCCAAACCAAGCCTCACAAGGAGTTAGATTGTTTAAGGCTTAAGTGCAAAGATTTAACAGATAAATAGCTATGTTGGTAGTTTTTGCACAGAAAGATTTAGGGACTCTTTTCCCAAATAGCAGACACCTTATCATCTTAATCGCTATGCAATTCTTTCTTTTAGTTACTTCATTCTGATGTGGAGTATAGAAAGCAATTAGTTGGTGATCAATGCCATGATTTTGAAGAAACTGAGTAAACTCCGTTGTTGTATATTCCCCGCCATTATCATATCTCAATGCTTTACTTTTTTTCCTTGTTTGCAGCTCTACACTTGTTTTAAATTTCTAAAAGTTATTGAAAACTTCAAATTTCTATACAAGAAAATAAATCCAACACATTTTGGTCAGTTCTTCGATAAAAAGCAAGAAATATTTACTTCCATTTAAATATTTACTTCCATTTAAAAATGGTTCACTTATTGGCCTTACAACATTTGTATATACAAGATCAAGTTTATTAACTACTCTATTCATGCTTGGATAAGGGAAAGGTTTTCTGTTTAACTCATGTACTGCACACAAGTCTTGCTTAATTCAGCTTTGGTAAAGTTTCTAGCATACTAGAAGAGTTAGCCTGTAGAAGTAACTTGTAATAGTAGTGGCCTGGCCTTTTATGCCACAATGATATTTAACAAGATGAATCTTCAAATGCAGTCAAACAAATATTATTCGAATCAATAAGAAATCATTTCTTTTTCATAGCCACTATAATTAAACATTCACCAGTAGGACTATATATAGTGCATGAACGATTTTTAAACAATAAAGTATAGTTATCATTTACTAACTGACCAACATATAAAAGATTTTGAGAAATTTCTGGAACTAGTAAGACCTTAAGCACATACCTAGAACTTGATGAAGTTTTCATGGCCATAATACCTTTCCCAACTACCTTTAACAAGACTCCATTACCAATTTCCACAATGGAGTAGTAATTAGTATTAAAGTAAGCAAACATTTTAGCTTTAGGAATCGTATGGTTACTGCATGCACTATCAAGGAACCATTGACCTTAAATCTCAAAAATTGACTTTGTTAAAGTCCTAAAAAGTACATTTTCTGTTACCATTGCCTTGTCAGCTTCCTGTGTTGTTGTCTAAGGATTATTTTCTTGTAACTGTGACTTGTTCTTGCATATCCTATCTATTTGCCTTTGCTGATTACAAATCCTACATTTAACATTTAGTTTGAACTAGCAATTTACTTCTACATAATTTCTTTTTTTACAAAAGCTGCATGGTGGAATTTATCGCCCTTATTTTGAGGCTTACTCCCTTGAAAGCTTTTTTGTTCTTTTTCTTTCTGATCAGATGACATCTTTCTCTACTTTAAGTCACCAACTGTCTTGGCTTTATGCCTTGTTATCATTGCACTTTTAAAACTGCTACTTAACCTCATAGCTCTTCTCTGATCTGTAGCTTAAAGTGCATTGATAACATCATTTAAAGTGAGCTTAGCTAGGTTTTTTGACACTTCTAGTTAGGAAATTGTGGTTTCAAACCTCTATGGTAAAGAAATAAGCACCTATTGCACAACTTGAATCTCTAGTACTCTTTTGTCCCAGCAACCTTGCTTGGTTTACAATTTTGGTTACTTTATTTATGTAATCTTTTACTATCTCAGAATCTTTCATTCGGAGAATTTTAAACTCCTTCATGAGGTTAAATACTTACAACTGCCTTGTATTATTTGACCTTTGGAATTCTTCTGGAAGTGTGTCAAATGCTTCTTTTACTGGTACCATAACATAAATGATTTGATACCATGTTATGGCTGAAAGAAAAACAATAAAGATCATAGTTTTACCAATGTACAAAACTAAAACAAGCAAAGCAGAGCTTTTATGATATTAAAAAAAGAAGTTAATATCCATAAATACAATGAGTGCACGATTAACACTTGTAAAACAGCATAACATATCAAGCTTAAACAAAGGTGCATGATTAACATATGAAGCAGCAGAAACTTCATGATTCACAGACATGGAAACGGATGTTAGCTAGCTACCCGGTTACAGAACAACACATTAGGTGGCGGATTGGAAAGGGTTAGTTATTTTTTTGGCATGATTGTTGGATGGGTGAAGCACCCCTAGTTAATCGTTTTCTATCCTTTGCATCATCTATGACAAGAGTCTGCTACTTCTATGATAATGGCACATGGGATGTGGGTAAGTTGAATAATGTGTTGCCGGAAGAGGTTGTGGCGAAAATCCTAAAAATCCCGATAGATCCATCCAATATAGATATGGCATATTGGGCACCTACTTTGGATGGGCAATTCACTACTAAGTCTGCTTGGGAGATAATTTGACAACAACAGTTAGTAAATCCTGTGTTCAATTTAATTTGGCATAAAAGCACTCCTCTTACCACTTCTTTCTTTCTATGGAGGTTGTTACAAAATTGGATTCCAGTCAATTTGAGGTTGAAAACCAAGGGTTTCCAGTTGGCTTCTAAATGCCAACATTGCAACTCAGAGGAGTCTCTCTTGCATGTCATCTGGGAAGGTCCTGTAGCTACACAAGTTTGGAATTATTTTACAAAATTCTTCCAAAGCTACATTACTCACCCCCAGAATGTTTATCAGATTATATGGGCATGGTTGTACTTTGGTGATTATACGAAAAAAGGGCACATCCGCACGTTAATGCCTTTATTTATTTTTTGGTTTATATGGGTTGAACAAAATGATGCGAAGCATAGGAACCTTGGTATGTATTCCAATAGAGTGGTGTGGAGAGTTTTAAAACTCATCCAGCAACTATTCCAGGAGAGGCAATTCCATCGTTGGCAATGGAAGGGTGATTTACAAATTGCTCAAGCATGGGGTCTAATATTTCAACAAGCATCACCACATCCACCAAAAATATTTTCTTGGCACAAACCATTAGCAGGTGAGTTTAAGTTAAATGTTAATAGTAGTTCCAAGGATAATTTTCAGAATGCTGTTGGAGGAAGACTTCTTTGGGATCATACAAGTACCATGATTTTTGGATTTTCTGAAAATTGTGAACCTTATAATTCATTACAGGCAGAGTTAATGGCACTACATAAGGGGTTTGCTTTTATGCATTGAGTATAATGTTACTAGACTTTGGATAGAAATGGATGTAAAAGTTATGGTACAAATGATACAAGAGGACCATCAGGGTTCTTCCAAGACTCGGTATTTGCTAGCTTTCATCCATAGATGCTTGAGTGGTATGTCTTTTCGTATTTCACACATCCATAAAGAAGGGATCCAGGCTGCAGATCATATCTTAAATCAGGGGCATACGCACTATAACCTACAGGTATTTTCACAAGCAGAAGGTCAGCTCAGAGGTATAATTAAATTAGATAAAATGAATTTACCATATGTTCATTTTAAATAAATGTAAAGGAGTAGAACTCCTAATTTATTTCTGTTATTTTTATTACTTAGATTCTTGTAATATGGAAAAGTTTCAATTTTATAATAGCATTCAAAAATATGCACATAAAATGAAATTTTCCATTTCAAGTACCTTTTTTTATCTTTCTCGAACTCATGTAACTTTGGAGGTTCGATTTATGTCCCCCTCTCCATTGTACTTAATTTTTTCGATTCTTAATAAAACGATTACAGGGTAGCTGAGCCCTGCGAGAATTTCCAGCATAAAAAAAAAAGCTTAAACAAAGGTGCATCAAAACAACCAATACAACGAAGCAAAAGGAAACAAGATATGAAAGTTTTGTCCACATGTACTAATCAAGCTTGTATTAGTTGTAACATTAGCAAGCTTAGGCAAACAATCTCCATATCAAAAGTACTTTCAAGACTCTCCACTGAAGAGGTAAGTGGGCAACTAAGACCAATGGGGGGAAGCCACGTGCTATTGACATTTACTGAAAGAAAAACTTTAAAAAATACCCTTTTAAAAATCTTACATGCAATCTTTGATTTCATATATATATTAAAAAATTTAAAAAGAAAAACTAATAGAATAGATGGGAAATTATTTTTAGTTTTCTTTTTTTCCTTGTTAATAAGAGAAGATATTATAGCTCAATATCAAGATCTCTTTAGTCAAAACCTTAACCCAAGTGATTTCATTTATTGACTATATGTCCTCAATATTTGAATTTTGAGCAAAATGATGTAAATATTATGCAAAACATCAATTAATTAGAAATACAAATTTGTAAAACTAGTAAAAACTACGAGACAACTAGGGATGAGCTTGGTTCTGTTTAGTCAATTTTTGATTCGGTTTTGATAAAAATCGACTAAGAAATTTGTTCTATAAACCAACCTAACCAAACCATGCAAGAACTTAGTTTCGGTTGGTTAAAACTGACCTTAGTTCAGTCGATCTTAAGTCAGTTTTTGAAATGGGTTGACTTGAGCTTTTTTTTGTGTTACCCTTTGTAAATGGCATTTTTTTTTTGTTTGACTTAAGCTTTTTTACAAAACCCCTTGTAAATTGCCACTCTGGGTCCATTTATTTATATGTAATCCTTTGGACCTATTTATTTCTTTCAAATGGTTAATAATATTAATCTTCATTCAATAAATAAACATTAATCTTTATATAATAAATAAACATTAGTTTCAAAAGTTTTATAAGTTTAAGCCAATTAATTAAATATGATCACAAAGAAATCATCATTAATCATCATACAATAAATAAACAAAGAAGAGATATCCTTTATGACTTTAATTTTGGATTAGAAGTTACATAACTCAAAGTTTCATAACATAAATCACTAAATTTTAAAAGATGGACCTCCAACTCCAATTCAACAATTTTGCAAAACATGCTTCTAAAAAGGTTAAAAACAAATATATAAATAGTGTATATTATTGTGGTAAGATAACCTAAATGAATTATAATTCTAATGTAAATATTGCATAGTACCTAATGATAACATTACTTGAAAAGTGCAAATAGCTAATGGAAATAACACGTTAGTCTGACTCAGGCTCAAACTCAGCTATTGTCTCCAATGCAATATTAGACAAAACTAAAAATAAAATAACAAATATAGTAAATTGATCTTTGACAAATCTAATAAATTAAATTACAAATAAAATTATAAAATAATTACCAAAATCAAGTTTGTCGAGCTCGTCCAAATCATCCTTAATCAAATCTGAATCACCACATGCCAATCCATGTAACTAATCTTGAGCACAAATAAGTGCTTGCACTACCTTAGGAGTCAAAGAACTCCTATATGCATCAAGCAAAAGTCCACTAGTACTAAAAGTGAACTCTGAAGCAACTGTTGATATGGGAACAGTCAAAACATCACAAATGATAGCGACAAGCATAGAAAACCTAAATTGATTGAGTTTCCACCACATGAGAACATCAAACTCATCATCATTGAAACCCTCATCATCTACAGGCTCAAATAAATATTTCTCCAATTCCGTTTTCAGCTCTTTTGGCCTAGTGTTTAACCGGTGCTTCTTGAACCTATCCAATCTTTTTTTAGTATGTTTTATGTCATTGCCAATCAAAATTGAAGCAACGCTATTACTACAAATATCACTAGTGCCTTGTCCGATGGGTGTTGGACACTCTTAACCTCTTTAACCAACATGAGATAAAGATTGTGACATATTTCTATAACAACGAACAACTCATCCATTGTTTGTGTCACCCAAAAAAACATCATTGAGGCTTGTGTGGGAGGATACATTTCTAGCAAAGTGAATTCAACATAAGAAAGCTTTTTCCTCAGATCAAGTATAATGACAATGAACAACACTAAATTCATTTTGTCCTCATTCCCCCGATACTTGTCAAATTTCTCTTTCATTTTAATTGGCATAGACCATAAATCAACATCATCACCATTTTGCCATTCAATCAAAGTGGTATACACATTAAAAATGGAATCTAGTAAAGAATTAGCAGTTATTAAAATGTGCCTAAAACACTCAAGGTCAAATTATAAAATTCTCTCAAGAAATGAGAAATCCTCCTCATATTTGCTCAATCTCTATCATCGAGCACGCTATCTCCCAACCTTATTAGCTCATGTATGTAGCTATTTTCACACAACTCAAATGATGCAAAAGCCCTTTGAAATTTCAAAGTTGTACCCTACATCAAAAAAATAGAATTCCATCTAGTGCTCACATCCAAACACAATAAACACTTGCTCTCAACTACCGCACTAGTAGCACACTCCTTAAACTTGGCTAATCTAGCAAGGGATTGTCTAACATATCTCATTGCATCTCTAACACGAGCTATTGAGTTATTGATATCCTTCAATCTATCAAACACCATAAGATTACAATATGAGCAATGCATCTCACATGAAAAACTCTACCTCCTAAAATACTAGTTCTAGCAACATTAAATTATTTTCTTCAAATGTCCTATTGCAACATCATTTAAACTAGAATTATCAACAGTGATAGAAAAAATCTTTTGGATCCCCTAATCAAGCAAACATTTACTAATTGCTTGACCAATGGACTCATCTTTTTGACTAGTAATGGGACAAAAGTTCAAAATCTTTTTTTACAACTTCCAATCATTATCAATAAAATGGACAGTTAAACACATATAATTAATTCTTTGTATTGAAGTCCATGTGTTAGTGGTGAGACGCATTCTACTAGGACATGATCTTAACAATCTTCTCATCTGAGTTTTTTTTATTAATATAAATTTTATAACAATCCCTAGCAACAATCCATTGTGATGGTATACAAAATCTATGACATACTTTGTTTATCTGTTTCCTATATCATTCACTTTCCACAAACTTAAAAGGCAATTTATCCTAAATGATCATCTTAGCTAAACTTCTCCTAATTGTCTCTTGATCAAACTTCCAACTACCTAGCTCATCTCCTCTCGAACTAAAAACTAATTCCATTTACTTGTTCTCCTCACTATCATGAACCAATTTCAACTTCGAACAAACTTTAATATGATTATTCAATGAAGATGTTCCATTTTTTTATATCAACAAAAATTCTTTACCACAATGAGAACATTTAGTCGTCTTATTATCTTTCTAATCAACACATTTAGTGAAGTGATCTCACACAACCGATGTAGATTGAGGTGGTTCCCTTTACTTCCACATTTTGCTTACAACCTCACATGTTTTGTTGGCTTCAGTAGAACTAGCAATAACATGGGATTTAAATTTTGATGGTGTTGATGTTGATGTTGATATTGGCGTCTCACTAGTTGCCAAATTTGTTTCCTCATTAGTTGACATCTACAAAAAAAAAAATACCCAAATATTAATTCCAATCATTAATTCTAGCATATTGCCAATCATTGTAATTGAAAATCCAAATAATAATTCTAAACATTAATTCTCAAACATAATTCTTAATGTTTAATTCTAACATATTGCCAATTATTTTAATTGAAAATTCAAACAATAATTCTAAACATTAATTCCTAAACATAATTTTTAATGTTTAGTTCTAGCATATTACCAATCATTTTAATTGAAAATCCAAACAATAATTCTCAACCTAATTCCCAAACATAATTCTTAATGTTTAATTCTAGCATATTGCTAATCATTTTAATTGAAAATCCAAACAATAATTCTCAACATAATTCCCAAACATAATTCTTAATGTTTAATTCAAGCATATTGCCAATCATTTTAATTGAAAATCCAAACAATAATTCTCAACAAAATTTCCAAACATAATTCTTAACATTAATTCTAGCATATTACCAATAATTTTAATTGATCAGTTTCTTGATCAGTTCATCCCCTCTGATGACCGAACCGATCGACCAACGAGGCCGATCGTTGCAACCCGTTGAGCCAAACCGTGAGTTGCAACAATTGACGGCTGCGGTCGGTTGCTCAATTGCAACTGACCACTGCACACTCCTAATGACAACTGGCTTTGTTCATCCCTTGTTATGTTCACGTTGAAGTCAAGTGGCAATCTAAATTTATATTTAATTTCAAATTTATTAAGAATATTGAAGCCAAAGTTTTCAAAAGGGGGGTGTTTAAATTCATACTCACGGATCCGATATCAATCTCTAACTATGCAATACAATTAGTAATTTTGTCATGGAAAATAATAATTAACTGCCTATTTCATGGAATCTCTAGGTCGAGCATTTTCCTAGCTCCATCTGCCAATGCCATTAGCGGCAGATCAAGAGGGACATTAGTGGAATCCCCTCAACCAAGCAACTCCAACCTCCTTTTACAAAAGCTGCAATCAGTCAAGTAGCAAAGGAAATCTATAAATTATTTACCAATAAAGAAAAATCCCCAAAGTATTGTGAAAAGGAGGCTGAACTTGTGAAGTCATGGGGTCCATCCCTTTGTGTAGCTCAATTTTTATGTTTCGGAACTTAAGCCCAATCTCATACCATCTTAAATGTTGAAAAATACAAAGTATTATGTTTCTCTAAAAAGTTTTCTCATTTCTTCCTTTCTTGTGCTTTTGCTTTTTTGAGTTTTTAAGTTTATTTAATATTTATTTTTAAAGTTTAAAACTACACGAGTTTAGGTTTAAATTTAAAAAATATAAATTTCTTTTTTTATGTTTACTTAAATTTTATTTTCAGAGTTTAAAATTGCATGAGCACATAACACAAGCCTATTAACTGTCACATATAGGGAAAAAATTCATTAATAAATCCTCTTGTAGGGCATCAATAAAACAGAAAGTACCTAGGCTATAATCTTTGTAACTTGGAACAGTGACTCCATGTCTAGCTACAGTGTTAGGAAACTAGTTGCGTTGGGTATTGGGACAAAGGGTCAAAGAGCACGAAGCGAACAGCTGAGACAAAGCTAGAAAAAATAATCCAAAGACAGGAAATGGTGTAGGCGTGAGAAAGAGGATGGTTATTGCTGCTTCACTCTTGCGCCGAGTCAGTTTCAACTACAAATTATCCAAATCGCTAAAGGTCCCGTCTTCTACGCAAACTCCTTTCCTTTTTTTTTTTTCCTTCACTCTTTTAGGCCCCCCTCTTTGTTCTTTGTTTTTTTCCCTACCCCCACACATCACTCTTTCTTCCCCCAATCTTTATTTGGAATAAAATCCTTCATAATTCTTAAGATAAAAAAAAAAAGATTTTCTTCATCATTACTCAATCTTCTTCCATTTGCAAAATCTAAAGTCTTTTAATTTGTTACGATATATCAACGTGTAATGTTCAATGATTGAATTAATCACGAGTTAAGAAACGTTAACTTATATTTAACTAAAATACTTTTTGTCAAAAATTTTAAAATATGAATATATCCGTAAGCTTTTAAGATGAAAAAATTGATTATTAAATTTAGAAAATATAGCTTTACAATTTCTTTTTTTAATATAAAACATCAGCATGAGTGAAAGAAAGCGGGAGATTCTAATGTCAAGTTCAAAGAAAGTATCTTCTTTTCTTTTTACTTTGTCATCAAGATATATTTTATATCAAAAATTCAGATGCTACGAGAAAACAATGTACGAGTCAAAAAATTTGACCGCTCGATATGAAAAGGAGTCATTATTAATGGTTTTTGTCTAGACGTGATTGATCAAATAATTAATTAAATTAGACATATTATTTCGTTAAAAGATTTGGATAAATTGGAGTGTGTAGATGATTAATTGAAAATTTATGCATGGCAGAGTTTTACATGTTGGAAAGAAATTGAGGATGGCATGACGGCCAAATCTTGTTCCACAACATTTAGACGCCATGTTAGGTGAATAATCAACACTATAGAGAATGTAAGAGATGCTAGAATATATGTTTTGCCTAATTTCAAGATCATGATTCTCTCTCTCTCAAAATACAAATAAACAAAAAAGTACGATATAATATAGCTATAGAGTGTCACTTTAAGCTTACCTCACCTACACTAAACCATGCAGAAAGTGACTCAGATACCCCACCACTATTTGCCACGTGTTATCCACCTCTCTTTCTTGCTTTTAGAAAAAAAATACAAATTAATTAATAATTTTATATATAATTAAAATGCCAAACCCTCTATTTCTCTTGCATATTGAGCATAGCATATAATATGGATAATCATAAAGAATAACTTTCCATGAACTCACTCGGTTTTATGTCACCGCATCAAATCCTGCCTCACACGTCAACTATTGATTCAATTATTTGGTATGTCATATACATCATTAAGAGTTGAATAATTTATAATCATTTATCAATGATATAATATTCAATAATTATATTTTATTTATGACTTTTTTTAAATACTTTATTTTCGTTTTTATCTAAAATTTTTACATTAATATGCGTGACATTGACGTGATAAAATTTCATTAATATTCAAGAATTTATTGAGAGAATGTCGAATTTGAGAAAAAAAAAAATTTTTAAATGCGGATGAGGTAAATAATAAAAATGAAATATTCCTAAGTAGTCTACAAATGAAATTTATTTGTAAATTTTAATTCTAAAGATAAAAAATTGTGATGAAAGCAGTAATTAGTAAAGTATATAGGCTTGCTAAACTTGGCTAATAGAATGATTTGATTTGCTGCAGTTGAGAGTAAGGGACTGAAAGAGGTCTTTGATAGAATAGTGTAGAGTAAACGATGTTTTATCATATGGTAGGAGTTTAAAAACTTTGTAATATTTTCCCTTACCTAGCTTTTTTCAGATAAATTTTCGTATAGTAAAGTAACATATTGACAGATGCACCCACATGCCTGAGACATGGACAGTTCACTCCAAACCAATATAAATATGTGTCCCTTCCTCGCCTTCTCCTTTAGGGAGAAACACAAACACTTGTTCTCAGGGTGTTCAATTCTTCCTCTCTCTTTTCCTCTAGATTTCTTTCTTCTCAGAACTGAAACTCTCTCTTTTCCGAATTTTCCATCAAATTTCTCCCAAATAGTTAAGAAAAATGGAGAAGTTGAGATGTGGTAGCTTCCTGGAGAGCTCCAAACCTTACTTTGCAATGATTTCATTGCAGTTCGGCTATGCGGGCATGAATATTATCACCAAAGTTTCACTTAACAGAGGCATGAGCCACTATGTCCTGGTGGTCTACCGGCATGCTTTTGCAACTGCAGTCATAGCTCCCTTTGCTTTGATTTTCGAAAGGTTTGAAGAACATTGAAATATGTAGATAGCAACATGATCAGCTCACACAAGAAATACATATATGCTGAATGTAACTATGTTTTAACATTTCAGGAGAGGGCAATCAAAGATAACATTCCCAGTTTTCATGCAAATATTCATTCTGGCTCTTCTGGGGTTAGTTTTTAGCTGAAACCCTTTTCTTTCAAATGCATTGATTTTGCACTGGAATCTTAAAGTAAAGCAAAGTTATTGTTTCCTGATAAAAAAAACACAGGCCGGTGATTGATCAGAACTTCTACTTGCTGGGTTGAAATATACATCTCCAACTTTCTCATGTGCTATGAGCAATATCCTTCCTGCAATGACATTTGTCATGGCTGTTATGTGCCGGTATGCGCATGAATCATGATCAGTAACTAGGATTTTCTTTTTCATATTTGCAGAGTAGATTTGGTTAAGGCTGACTAACGGATTCAAATTTAATTTTTGTTTGGTTTGGTAATGAATAGGATGGAGAAGATTGATGTAAAGAAAGTGAGGTGTCAGGCAAAGATAGTGGGAACATTGGTGACAGTGGCAGGGGCAATGTTGATGACATTAAATAAAGGACCCATTGTTGAATTGTTTTGGACTAAGAGTATCCATCCTAGGCAGTCGACCGGCACTGACACTGCTGGAACTACTGACAAAGATTGGGTCAAAGGCTCCATCCTCCTTATCATTGCCACCCTCGCCTGGGCTTCCCTCTTTGTCTTACAGGTAATTAAACAGCAAAATTTTAGAAAACAAGAACACCGCCCCACCCTCCTCCCCAACAAATTAACTAACTTCACTGTTTAATTGTTATCATTACCAGGCAAAAGCATTGAAGACATACAAGAATCATCATCTTTCTCTCACATCACTAGTGTGCTTTGTGGGCACTCTATAAGCTATTGTTGTGACATTTGTGATGGAGCGCAAGACCTCAGCTTGGCAAATTGGCTGGGACATGAACCTCCTTGCTGCTGCCTATGCTGTAATAAACCTCGTTCTCTGTTCTCTCTGTTTCTAGTCCTATATAAACATATAAAAAAAGTGGCTTTTGTGTGTTGTCTCTATTCTAATTTTTTAATGTTTACAGGGAATTGTCACATCAAGCATATCATACTATGTTCAAGGAATGGTGATAAAGAAAAGAGGTCCAGTATTTGCCACTGCTTTCAGCCCTCTGATGATGATCATAGTTGCAATCATGGGGTCTTTCATCCTGGCAGAGAAGATTTTTCTTGGAGGGTAAATTTTAATTTCTCCTTCACTCACTGTTACATTTTTCTGCATGCATGCATGTATCCTTTCTTACATATCCTTGTATAGCCGGTTTTGCACTTATTCTAATTTGTTGTATCCCCCACTTGTACCATCCTTAATCATTAGATACAATTTTGTACTTCTATTTCATAGAGTGACAACCACTGACAATTGAATATTTCATCAAGCATCACTTCTCTTTTTTTTTTTCTTATAACATATAAAAATAAAAAAGAATCACTTGCATGAATTGATTTGGTTTTAATGAATCGCATAGGAATTAATCAAATCCCCTTGTGGATTAATTTGCAGGGTGATAGGAGCAATCTGGATAGTTATAGGGCTTTATTCAGTCCTCTGGGGAAAGCACAAGGAAAACAAGGAGAAAGAGGTCAATGAGGAAGAGATCCCTGAACCAGTTAAGATCCAAGCAAATGGCAACACAATCCTAGTAATTGAAGATATAGAAGCCAATGAAGTTGAATTTAAAAAATTAGCAGAAGCAAACAAGCTGTCAGCAGTTGCCATTGCCATGCCCGTGCCAGAATCCCCCATGAAAGCCAACCAAGACCAAACATCGTTCAAAGTTTAGTTCTACCATTAAGGGATGGGGTTTTTTGTCTTTACATCCCCATTTTGTTTCTATCATTTTTAAAAGGTGTTAGACATATGTCATATATGGGGCTTTTCCTTCTTCTTTTTTTAATGTTTCGGTATTATAAAGTAATGCTGTAAGCTAATGCTGTTAAGGACCCTTGTACTGAATGAAAATGAGAGAATCCCAGAATCTCTTTTTCTTTGTTTCTCAGAATTTGGTCTCAAATGAAACAATCTTTTTGGTTTGGGAATTTGCTTCATGTGAGTACACACATAGTAGAATTGCTGACGTCTGATTCAGATTCCACTAAGGTGTGCTAGTGGTTGACCCTTTTTTTTTTTTTTTCCCTGTGCTAGTTGAGGCCATGGAAATGGCAGAAATTGTTCCAAGAATCTCAGTTGCATCTTTTGTTTTTGAATCTGATGCTTCCATTCATTTTCTAATCAAAAATCACATCCAAGCTACTAGATAAAATGCACCCGTGTTATCAAATAGCAGACAGACAGATACAATTTGGGTTCAGTTGTTGTCAACTTTCTTGGTGTTCCTTCTCCCCTCCAACTTATTGGAATGATAAGCATACAGAATTCAGGTGGCTGCTGATAAGTTAAATCACTCACACTCATTATATTCTATGGAATATTGGGTTTCTGTCATACGGTATCAAGGATACTCCTTTACACTGAATTCTTGTCCTTACAAATTTGCACTAATCACAGACATTTTAGAGAATTGCTTGTTGCAATTGCGGTGGTGGCGTAGTTGAGTTATCTGCCAGTTTGTAAAAAATTCTAAGGCTTCAATCTTCAAAGTTCCATAGGCAGATTGAGTAGCATTAACTTAAAAGTCCCCATTGCCCACCTAGCCTTTTAACAAAATATGTATTATTGTGAACACCTCTTATTTAGGCCTTAGGGACATTAACATGTTTTTAACAAAGAATTTCATTAAGAAATTTTATAATGACTTGCAAAACAGGTGATGAATAATAGAATCAATTAGGTACAATGCATTAAAAAATTCATGAATTATTTAGAAAATTTTAAAATAAATATTTATTTTTTATTACGTTCAATCAAATCTTTATTTTTTTTATTTTGAATCAAATAAGCTTTTACAAGTAATGATTAACTAATTATTGTTAATCAAATAGGCTCTTATATATCATTTTATACCACATGATATTGGTATGCTGACATGTTATCATGGATGATGACATGTCATGCACTAATATAGCATGATGATATAGTTATATAATATTTTTCAACCTACACATCAATGCCATATCAGTGCCACATGGACATAAAAAATGAGAAGTGACGTTTCAACTAACAGTACTTAATGAACCGTTAGTTACAAGTGCCTATTTAATTCAAAATACAAGTATAGGGGTTTGATTGAACACAATAAAAAAATAAAAACTTATTAAATTTTTTTAAAATAATTTAAAAACTTTTTTAAATATAATACCAAAATGTAACTAATTTAGCTATATTAATATTCTTATCATATACTAAAATAACTAATTTAGCTGAGCCAAAGACTCTACCACAGGCTAAAGTAATTTAACTAATTACTCAAACCACAGGCTTCCATCACAAGGCTCTACCAGTTACATATTTGGGAGCTCCTCTTTACAAAGGACCAAAGAAAGTGATGCTTTTTGACTCACTCATTACGAAAATCCGAGAGAAGATCACTAGATGGGAGAATAAAGTCCTTTCAACTGGTGGACGCATTACACTAATACGAAGTGTTCTATCATCTTTGCCATTATACCTACTTCAAGTGCTTAAGCCCCCGGTGAGTGTCATTGAAAAAATAGACAGACTTTTTAATAGTTTTTTATGGGGAGACACTTTGGACAGCAAACACATACATTGGTCATCATGGAACAAAGTTACCTTTCCAAGCTCAGAAAGTGGTCTAGACATCCGTAGTTTACAAGATGTAGTGGAGGCTTTTTCTGCAAAACTTTGGTGGCGTTTTCAAACATGTAGCAGCTTGTGGACACAATACATGAAAGCCAAGTACTGTACTGAGCAAATTCCTCAGCTAATCTCACCCAAACTTCGAGATTCTCTAACCTAGAAACGGATGCTTCATGGTAGAGACATATCTGGACAACAAATACGATAGAGGATTGGTAAGGGAGACCTTCTTTTTTGGCATGATGTATGGC
>NC_030859.1:17725279-17728205 GCF_000208745.1 Theobroma cacao | reverse complement strand
AAGACTCTAAAACAAAATAGATGATAAGTTTCTTACAAATAGTTTAATTGTTTATATTAAAAAAGATATTGCTATCGTAGAATAAAACTTTCCTAAAGCACTATTATAAGTTTTTTTATTTTTATTTCTTTTGATTAACATGTTATATAAAATTATTGTCTATTATAAATCTTTTGATTATTAATGATTAAGTTTAATATATTAACTTTAAAAAATTTTAACTTTTATTCTTCTTAGTTTTTAACCCCCTCAATAAAAATTGGCTAACTCCGCCCCTGCGTTTGCCAATTGTAACTAAGCTGCATTCTTCATATCACTAGTTATGCATACGAGCTTCATTGTTTTTATCATTTTTTTTATTGTTTAGAATTGTTTCTCATGCGTTTTGTTTATCTTTTCAGTTCAACATCTTATACTGTGAAACTTTGTAAACTACTTTCTTCAAATAAGATAAGCTTGTTCGAACAAAAAAAAATAGATGGAGAAAATATTGGGATTACGTAATGAAATATAAAGTAGCATCCATATTCCATAAGCATGGTTCCAAATAGATAGAATTTATGTACTTTCTGTGACAAATTCTAGATTTTGAAAAAAATGGATTCATGCAGCATATTTTGTTAGTGGCCAACTAGCTAGCTAGCTAGCTAGCTAGTGCTTTGTTTTCTGGGTGTGTATGGCTGCCAAAGAATATTACCATAACTCTTCTTTGAATCTCTTTGGCTTTCTGTCCACACAATTCCATGTTAAGATATACATGCCTCTCATCCTTCTTATCTTTTACTCAAGTGATTTAAGATGGTGTAAAGATTTTTAAACAAATCTTACACTCGAGCATTTGATTTATCAGTAAGCATATGTATCCTTTTACTTAAAAAATTTATATTCAGGTTCTCTTTTCCAGAGTCAAAAGAAAAAATTGTACAAATGTTAATTCTTAATTTCATATTATCGTTTAAAATTTTAATTTGAAAAGTACTGTTATTTAAATTTTTAATTACCTTTTTTTCCCTTTTAAGGGTAATTAATAAAGTATAGCGACGGTTAGTGTATGAAATCTCTATAATTGGAGCTAAATAAAGTTTTAACAATATTACGAAGAAAATCGAAAATTGCTGTCGAAATTCAAATTTATTATAACATGAAAAACAAACTTATATATTAAGTTTGCTCCTATTGCACTTGACTTAAACATACAATTAATTAATATCTATAAACTAATAAATGTTGCTTGGGATAAATTCCATCAGCTAACTAATCAATCTATATTCTATAAATATTTATATGATTCTTTTAGAATGTAAGCATATTGGAACAAACTGACAAAGCAATGGATATGTGCACTTAAAGAACTATGAAGAGAATCTTCCCTTCTTTTTCCTTTCCTTCCCTTGGTACTAGAGAGAATCATCATTTCCTTTCCTTATATTAACAAAGTATTTTTTTTATTTTTTTCCTCTCTTATCCATCAAATAGTACATTATAAACTAAAATTAGTATTTAATATATTTTTTAAAAAAACAACTGAAATTTTTTCTTTTAAAAAAAATTTATATAATATCGATAAGTAGACTCAGTGTAACATTACAGTTAGTACTCAACAAATGACAAGAACTGGATTTGTATTGCAATGAAAGCACTATAAAATTTCAACCCAACCAGGATTCATGCCAAATTGGTCAAGAAAGATGAAAAAGAGAAGTAAACTACTTTGGCAGAATACACAAAATATCCCATTAATTGAACATCTTCCCAGTTCTAGTTTGCTGGCTAGAAGCCATTTTTCTTTGTTTCCTTTTGCCTGCTTTGCCTAATTAAAATTCGAAGTACTGAACCACTCTTTGGTTCACTTTTACTATCAGCATAGTATTCCTGCCTATATGATATTCTTAGGAATTGTACACATCAATGATTATTCTTGGCTGCATATAACAAAAGTCAACTTGCCTATATTTCATTGTTTTTATTCTACAAATGATTCTGAGTTAGTAATGCCACCAACATGTTCATACCAAGCAGAGAATCTCACTTAATTATCTCTCAAAACATCTTTCGATATTTAAATCAAGACTTTTTCTCTTATATCCTAATTTTATGTTATACACGAGGATTTAAACGACTCGATGAAAAGAATTCTCTCTTATCTCATAAATCTCACCCCATCATCTATCTCAAAATTTAAACTCGAGATTTGGGTATCTCGTGGAGATTTTTTTTTCTTTCGTTTTTTGTCTTTTTGATTTCATAGTGCTTTGTAATGAAATATGAAATCCAAAAAGTGAAACCTATTGAAAAATGTATTATAAACAGCATATAATCCACTTAGAAGGATTAATATTAATCTGCATGGAAATCACTAAGTATAATTAATACTTATCTGATAGCGATCGATTCTCCACACACATTTTAATTAATTTTCACTAAGATAAGATCTTTCTTAGATAGTATGTAAGAGTCCATTGTCCCACTTAATAGGGACACTCAACTAAACCTTAATCCATGTTTTAGAATATTAATTAATTAATTAATTAATCCCCTTTAATTTATTGCTAATGCATTCTTACCTAGTAAGGATTACCATACAGGTGTTTTCTGTGCCCTCTGCCCTTTAGCTTTGCATAATATCTATAATATATATAAAAATAGGATGTTTCAATTTTTTTCAATTGAGTCTTTAATTGAATAACAAATGTCATTCAATTAGAACTCTTTTTTGTTTTTTTGACCTTTCGTTTTCTATTGAATTAATTTTTTTTGCACTTTATGTCAAAAATAAGTTGTTTTTGACATTTGAAGGGTTTTTTTTTGTTTTTTTACTTTTATTTATTTTAATAAAAAATACTTAAAAATAATAATTTCTAACTTTTAATGCTTAGAAGATAGATTCATTTAATATTTATCAATTACAATTTAATATTATTTTTTG
>NC_030859.1:17685115-17725085 GCF_000208745.1 Theobroma cacao | reverse complement strand
TTTGAAACAATAATTTTTAACTTTTAATGCTTATAAGATAGATTCATTTAATATTTATCAATCACAATTTAATATTATTTTTCGTCTGTATTCTCTTATTCTGCATCAACCTAAATCTATAGTATATAAACATCTCTTTTGCACATAAATTTTTAAAATTCTAATAAATATCCATTCAATTTATTGAACAAAATAAAAAAGTAAAAAATGTCTACTCATTTCTCAATATACATGACACACAATCACCATTGAATAAATAAATCAATTGAATTTGATAACCTTTAGCCATTCATTTTATATATAAAAAACATATAATACTAAAAATTACTAACTATTTTATATTGATAGAATCTTTATATTATACTGTTGTCTTATATTCTACAACTATTTATTTTAATCTGTTAATAGTATAGGTTATATACTTTCTCATTTCTTGATATTTTATTATACATCTAATAATCTTTGATAAGATTATCTTCTTTTTTGGATAAATTTTGTTTTAAATAGGATAACTAATTGGGTCAATTGGCTGTCATTTCTATTGAATTAATTTTTTTTACGTCTTATGTCTAAGTTGCGTTGTTTTTTTACATTTGAAGGGTTTTTTTATTTTTATTTATTTCAGTAAAAAAAATACTTGAAAACAATAATTTTTAATTTTTAATATTTAGAATATAGATTCATTTAATATTTATCAATTACAATTTAATATTATTTTTTATTTATATCCTTTTATTCTGCATGAACCTAAATCCATAGTATTTAGACATCTTTTTTATATATGAATGTTTAAATTTCAATAAATATTCATCCAATTCATTGAACAAAATAAAAAAGTCAAGAAGGTTTATTAATTTCTTAATATACATAGCACATAGTCATCATTGAACAAATAAATCAATTAAATTTGACAATCTTTAGTCATTCAGTTTATATATAAAAGATATATTATTATAAATTAGTAACTATTTTATACTGAGAGGATCTGTATATTATATGGTTGTTTTATATTGTACAACTATTTATCTTAATTTGCCAATAATACATGTTATATATTATCTCATTTCTTAAAATTCTACTGTTTTATAATCATATATGTAGGTGCAAGTTTTCGGCAATTGAAATCAGGGTAAATAATTATTTTCAATTAATACTAGTTTATTTTTTTCTCTATTAGTAAAAATCGAACATTCATGCAGTTGACTAATACAATATTGTTTTCTCTACAAACTCTTTTAAAGGTACCAAATTGAAATCAACTCTAACATAATCAATATTTTCTGTGATTTTTTCGTAGCATAGCTACGGACATCATCCTAGTATATATAATATATACATAAATTGCATCTTATTCATAAGAATTTGTTTGAATTCAACAATGAGAAGTAATCTTTTTGCGTCTCATATATACAAACTCGAGGCCTCCAAGATGAATCGAATCTCGAATCCTACATTTATACATATGTATATTTTGAAGTAGTGAAGAACTTGTGTTCTTCCCAAATGCTTCCACTTGAATATTTAAACCAAAAAAAAAAAAACTTGTGGAATCTGATTTTGATGCAAAAATAGGGAGATATGGGAAATAAATCCCTCTCTCCTTTCTCTATGTTGTTTTTTATTTCCCTTCAAGTGGAGAGTGGAGACTTATCTGAAAGAACCCACATCTTATAATGCTCCAAAAACAACTTACTATGCCATGAATCATGATGTCAACCCTATAAGAGAATTTATGCTTTAGATATGTCATATAATTCTCTTGAGGAATATTCTCTTCTATCTCAAGTAAGATTCAAAAGCTTACTTTTTCTAAAACAATATTAATTTATCCAATAATTTGTCTAACATAAAATATATCAAGAAGGGTAGGTTTTCATATGGATGGAACATATCGATATGCTTTTTGTTTCTTTTTTATATAGAAAAAATTTTAATTAAATTGATTGATTATGGATAGTTGTTAACTACTATATGTTGGATTAGCAATAATATACTTTGCTATACCTAAGGATTTAGAAAGTTAATGTAAGTGGCAAGTGGTTCATTAAGGATAATGGATCTGACCTAGCACACTAACTCTAAATTATATATTGTTCTATTCCCTTCTGTTTTGTTTCTATTTAAACAGCATAATTGCAAAAGACAGTGAAAAACTCAAAGCAATGATGTGAAAAATTGATTATGGAGTGACCACAAGTTCTATGAAACCTTTTTCACAAAATTAGAATATATTTTTTAAATAAATTAGTTTGGAATAGTTATTTTTCAATTTTTAATATTTATTTATTTACTTTATTTTATTGATCATATTTAGTGTTTCAATGGAAATCATTTCCTAAATTAAAAGGTTTTTTTTTTTTTTTGCATCTGTTAATTAAGCTTTTAGGATAATGTTTCATCATATTGAGCAACCTTTGAAACCAACCGAAGCTAGTGTTTCTCCTTTATTGGTGCAAATGGTGGCAATAGGATGTTGCATCATTGTCAACTATATTTGTCCCCCCCTCAATTATGAGGTCCTTCTTCAATTTTCTTTTGGTTAAATTGATTTTATATATATATATATATATATATATATATATATATATATATATATATATGTATTTATGTATGTATGCATATTACGAGATTTCGAGTTATGGATTTTGAGAAGATGAGAGGATCGAATGAGAAAGAGTTACTTCTCGTTGTGTAATCCGATTAGACATCACGATAATTACACTATAAATGAAGTGGCAAACATAGCATGTGCGTTGAGATAAATTCCGAATTAAACACACACATACAAGAGAGATTATTTTTTACAAGTTCTTATAAATAAGTTTATCTTTACTAGTAAATCTTTTGGACCTTAAAGCAGAATTCCACCTAATGATTTGTAAAAAAGGGAAATATTAAAGGGTTTAAAGAAATGTGAATTTGAAGAGTGTAAATATGAGGCTTTGAGTTTTTGTTTTTAAAATTTATATTAGTCACACAGAATGTTATTATTTCTATCTTTCCTGTTTTAATTTTGATTATTTAACACATTTTTATAAGAATTCCGAACAAAAGAATTAAATAATTCCGAGTTTAAAGAATTCAATTAAACCCGATTATCACATTAAACTTGTCCAAAATAAAAAACAAATATAGTTTCAGAAACATTGAAACAAAATAAAAAATAGAAATTATTTTTGTAGCTTTCACATGCTAAAAAGCTAAGGAGAAAATTATACAAACACTTTGAACATCTTTGAAAGGGGCATTGCTAAATGGTAACAAAGGGAAAGTAATAGGTAGAAAAACCTAAGGGCTTTTTCTAAACTATTTGAATATCCTTGGGATGGGTTTAATCTTTAGGCTTTAAGTTCCCTGCATCAACATCTAGCCTTAGTTAGCCCACCTCTTGGTTGGGTTGAACCATTTCCAATAAAGAGTTCAAGCTTCCTGAAACTTACACTACTGCATAATAATCTCAAGTCACAATGCTGCTTTTGCTTGACAAATACACTTGATAATAATAATAATGAGAAATAACAGTAATTTTTCAACATGCTTGAGTACGTTTTAGTTCATACGTTCAAGATATTAAACTGTTTTTCAACCCTAAGCAATGGAGAATGTCGATCGAAGTCATGTATCTACAATTAGTTAAGCAGTATAGAAGTGCATTTCATGTCATATAATAGATCAACCATCTTTGATCTCCTGTAAAAATGTACAAAAGCAAACAAAGCTGGGATAAAGAGTTACTTCTCCTGTGTATCATTTACAATGATGTCGGAAAAAAGAGTCAAGGAGGTCTAAATTCCCCGAGAGACGGAGTCATCCTTTGGGAGAGCAACAAAGTTCAACGGTATTACATTGTTAACCCTACCACTTTCTCTACGTTCCTTTAGACTTGAAACCCCATGCCTACTTGAAGGAGTTGACACCCGGCGACCAATAGGGGTTCCAACCATAGTATTAGTCTGACCCAAGGGCTTCTTTGGTCTTGAACCAAAGAGTGCCTCTTGTTCTGCAGCAAATTGTTCTTGCAACCGTTTTTGTTCCTGCAAGATATGGCAATATAAATGAACTTTAGCTGACTTTATGACTGCATAAAACCCTCCAACATAACTATATGACAACAAAAAGCAGAGTATGCGGATCCAACATAGGGAGTCTATGAATGACGATTGCTGCATATCTTAATGACAAAGATAAAAGGTTATGCATTAATACTAATGATATATAGATACCACCATTTACATAACCACACTGTGAGAACTGGAATAAAGGCATTTCAACCCACATGCCACATCCAAATCATAATGCCAGTTGTTTAACATTTGAGAGCACGACAAATACATGACAAACAACAAAAGTTTTATCATGGAAACAAATGAGTCCAAAACATATAAAAAAAAGGTCCATACACCTCCATAGAAATTTAATTCCATTTTTCTTCTTCGAGAGAATTTCATCTTATTCTTTTATGTACTTTCCTATTAAATATTTTTTCTCTTGTTCTTATTCTTTGTAGATGATAAATAACCCCAAGCCCACTCTAGACAATATCCAGTCCACTACCACCTATCCAAGGCACCAGGTAGCACCTGAAAATAGATGCATAGTGTTGCATATAGTTAAGTGAACATAAGAACTTAGAAGGAACAGAAACAGCCATTAGGATTTGAGTTTCTAAGTCATATAGTTAGATGAGGGAGCTCTTCATTTAAACTTTATGAATCAATATGTACTTAAGAATGGGGGGTTCAATAGGTTTAAGGTTCAGAAGCTATGATCATGCTTAAATAGTAAATTTGAAAGCGTACCCGAGATCTACGCTTCTCCTCCTCTCTCTCTTGGCGTAAAACAGTATATTCCTCCAACTTGTTTAGGAGCGAAATCTGCAATTGTAAATCAGTTTTGAGACCAAACAATCATAAACTAATGTAAAAACAAACTAAGAATCACAAAGTACTTACCTTGTCATATAGAAAAGGGATTCCTTTCTCCAGCTCCCATGCTTTTACTTTCGCAGTTAAAGTTTCAACAATAGCTAGCCAACAAAAAGAAGCTTAAGTATCATATGATGGCCATTCACACTAAAAGTTTATGAATCCATTAAGCACCGCAAACTCTCTTCTGGTAAAGTTTCATACCTTTTTTGACAGACCAAGGAGATATTTTTTTTCAATATGTTTTTCTTTAATTTCTAGACTGTCCACGAAATTAATCATAAAGTAATGCATCTCAGGACATAGAGCACTTATGCACATTGTTCAATACATCATAAACATGTCATGTTCCTATACATAAAAACACACTTCCACAATTATGTATAAATTACATTCACATTAGTTTGATACAACAATCAGAATGCTAAAGCAACCATGTCTCTTTAAGCTTCACTATTAGCAATTAAAGCTTAATTTACTCAGGAAATGTCTTAGTAAAAGCAAATTTGCAGTGCAGCTGTCAAATAGATGTAAAATTTAGATACTGAAAACTGACCAAATGACCCGAGCAAACCAATGATCCCAACTGACCCTAAACCAATACTAATTAACTGAATCCAATCAGTTCAGTCAGTTATTTCAGTTTCAACTGAATTATGCTAAGTCCTATGCATAATGCCCCTAGCTTCAAACTCTAATATGCAATTTTTTCTACTTGAATTCATAATTTAAACCATCACCTTTTATAATAGCTTCAGCGAGAATTTCAGTTATTACTTGTTGCCCTTTCCAGAACTTGTTTCTTTCACCAAAATACAAATGTCTAACCACATGAGAACTTAAGTCTCACCTTAGAACCATGGTCGCATATAGAAGCACCCTTCTAACACTAGAAAATAACTTTGCTTCTTAGAACTAGGAAGACAAAGTTCTTGAAAAACTAGCAAAAAGTACTTTAGAGGTTTGAAAACTTTGCTTTATGACAAAGCATGTTTGCTATTCAACAAGGGAAATTAAGTACATAACATTACAAAAACCTATTTATCATGCAAGATATTCATAAGCTTACCTGGTAATTTGCCGACAAGAATGCGTGCTTTCTCTGCACGTTTCAGATTTTTGTGCACTCCTCTTCCTGCAGTATACCGATTTTCATCCTAGAGAGAAGAAAAAAAATAAAAATGAAGATAGGAATAATGAGAGTTGTAGCTGCAAACAGTACATCAATAACTTCAACCTTCTTTAAGAAGTTTACTATATAACCGAACTATCCAAAACATTTCACTGGCTAAAGCAATGGGGTAGGAGAAATAAGGCTGATCCTATTAACTGGTTCAGTTGTCTCATGAATATGATTTGATTTAAATTTGAGATTGCTATGGCACTATAAAAAGTTTTATCTTTCATACAGTATTAGTAGGGAGTTTCCATTTTTCTTTTTGGCCAAATTAGTGGGGAGTCATTAATATGCAAAAATATAATTCCTGCAAATATAATTAACATCAAACTAGTCAATAGTGTGTATGACCTCAAGAAATAGTATATAACTTAGGAGCACCAGAAAAATTTTATGAAATATGGAGGCATCCCTCTCTAGATCATAACAGCTTAACAGTGATCTTGATTTCAAAAAGAAAAAGTGAAACTAAGTACACATATTGTATAAAACTGCTACAATTTAGAGATCTTAGCAAATTAACATAAGGATTACATTTTAGAGCATCTTTGTGAAGTGCAAGAGTCAACCCTAAGGATCTCTGAATAAATATTCCTATGTAACACAGAACACAGCACAAAATATTCTGATAGCTTCTCAAATAAGATTCACCTTTTCATAGTCATCAAGCCATTTTTCCTCCTCAGATGCATGTTTCCATTTCTCTACCTTGTCCAAAATATCCTTCCGGCTTAAAGCTTCCTGTTTGGCTTTTGTAATCTCATCATCCATGCTTGAAAGCAGATTGGACAGATCAACATCACCTGAAGAGGCGTGTTGAAACACATAACATTTTAACAACAATTTCACGTCAAGAATTGTATGCAGATTGCATTGTTGCAGATTTGTTAAGAATGTTCACCGCAAAAAAGGATTTCATAACCTGGAACAGGGTATCATGAGATAATAGATGACAAAATAAAACCCATGCATAACTCATGTAAACTAGCAGTTAGAAAGCATAGTGCACGTATTCTAATTGTCCAAAACATACTAGGTTTTGCAAAGCTATAATTATTGAGAGAAAGGTCCTTAGAGATGCATATACATAATCAAAATTAAGAGGTTGCATAGTATGCTACAGAGACAAGATACACAAAATATTAAAAAGTTAGTATGATGACTAGAAAGAGGGACAGAACTAAATATTCCAATAATGATGCACATACTAGTTGAGATGCAAATAACGTGCCATTGAATAGAAATATGACTTTGCTAAAGCAAATTAATACGTGAGAGAAGAAGGACATGTTAATAGCAAACTGTTTTTGTAGTTAAATTGAATGGCCACATAAAAAGCTACAAAATGTAAATGTAAGTCAAAATGTGATGCAGGGAACAGAAATCAATATGAGATGAAACAAGGACNAAAAGCTACAAAATGTAAATGTAAGTCAAAATGTGATGCAGGGAACAGAAATCAATATGAGATGAAACAAGGACATCTATGCAGCAAAACCACATTTTGCATTAAATTAAATGATGCATCACAAGCTCCAAAAAAGAATCATACAAAATAATAAAATAAAAAGAAATTTTAGAAAGGAAATGAATATTCCTAAAGGAGAAGCAGATAACAGAGAACATGCAAACAAGCATACACCTCATTGTGTTGTTATTATGTAAGGCAAAATGTGACACTATAAATGAAAATCAGTACATAATATGAAAAAGAAAGGTATGTTTATAGAAATGAAAACAAAGATACAATAAATAGTTTCACGAAGATATAGATAATCCAGAACAAGGAGATAATTTGGCAGAACCAGATTCTATGAGATTGATAAGAAGTTGCCGTGCTGCATCACTGTTTACATCCATATGAACTCCTCTGTAGATTTCCTCAAGTTCATTTTGCCTCTTAAATACCAACTCCTTCATTTTACTAGCCTTCAGTACATTCAATCTTTCAACATGAACCTCAACCTGAAAACAATAACAAATATATAACATTATGTGCAAATTACAATAACCTTGGAACATCTATGGTTCCAATAAAATAGACAAAAACATAAGTGCCACCTGTTCAATAACATCTAGACCAAGGCATCCTTGTCTGGACACCTCATCAATTGAGGAAGAAATCAAGGAAGTAACATGCTCAAATTTCTTTCGCTCGTCAGCAGGTGAATCAAGGAGATTCCATAGTTCCATCAATATGCTCCCAAGGCTTTGAAGCTACAGTAAAATAAAAATGGTTTAGAGAAGAAACTCTTACTCGAACTCACATGCAAATGAACAAATGGTCTAATGCTCAACCATAAACATGAAAATGCAGGAACAGATAAAAACGAATACTCATATCAAGTATAGAGACATATAAAACAGAAAGTCCATATGAAAAGTTTTTTTATGCAACTCAAAGTCAGTACCTTGCAGAAGACTGCAGTTCCCAACTTCTCCTTAAGTACTAAAAAAATATAATAAAATAAAAATAAATTATAAAAGAAAAGAATAATCTAACTGGAGAAAAGGATTAATATATTAGCCAGAATTCCATATGTATAGTTTGCATGAAAATTACATATCAAACAGAAAAACTAAAAAGAAGACTTTGTTCTTCCATATTTTCTAAATTACTCTAGGTTATAACATGGAATAGTTAATAGTCTCTCTTCAACCATCAAAAAGACATTCAAGAAAAAGAAGACTTGGTGCTCTATAGACCTATTTTTCAGAATGCTAACCACCCAACATCAAAGGCAAATTTTGACTTGTAAGAACTTGCAATCAAGATATCTAGCTCAACATATCACCTTTAAAAGTATGAAAGCACTCAACTGTACTAAGCACATCTCCAGCTTCTGCTAGCTGTACCAACCTTACATTCTAAGAAGCTGACCTTCTGAAAAGTCATACATGTTATCATCTTAAAAACTAGGAATACCTAAAAAAGGCAGCTTTTCTGATTGTATAGCATATTCCCTATTAAAGTTATGCAGCTGATAAAAAACAGAGTATGATCACTCTCAATCGCTATTAAACTTTTACAGAAGATCAAGAAAATAAAGTGTATAAACAACCTCATTCTTCTCAAGCAATGCAATTTCCTCAATAAAATTTTTCACACATTAAAAGTTACCAAACTCTAGCTGTTTAAGAACTTAAGCGGATAGATTCCATATGAACCAAACATAAAGTGCAGCAATCCATGCAGGCGGCACTAAAGAAAATATGATACTGAAAAAATAAATGCATCCCAGCTGTGGCTTGTTTTGGCAAAATTACAATTTTGCAAAACACTTGAACCTTCCCATTTGCATTTTAAAATTTTTCCTTGTAATTTATTAATTAGAGAGGAATAATTCTTCCCCAGTAGAAATCCAGAACATAAAGACCATAACAGCCATCCTTGGAGATGCAAATGAGCTATTAGTTACCCTATCATCCTAAAAATCCACTCTCACTGAAAGCACCTAAAGAAAGAACTTAGTTAATCAGAACCTTCAGTTCCTCAAGCAGAACAGTCAACCAATTAATGTAGCTATCTTTTTTAAGAGAAACTATAGGATTTTTTTATTAACAGTTTCAATAATGTTCAAGCACTCAGACCTTGTTATAAAGCTATGCCTGCTTGAGATTTTGACCTACCAATGAAAATCAGTAATGAACTAATTCATGTGATACATAATAAGCAAAATGCCCATCTCCAATAAGATTAGCTTTACCATAGAGCATAAAGGAAAGTGATTTTTCATGTTTGTAATCTTTTAAAACCATGTGCTCATTGATATTTAAGATCACAACACTGTCGTTAAGATCTTCCATCACAAAACTCCACAACAACTCTTCAAAGCAAACGTGCAGGTAGGAATAACCAAATAGATCTTTCAATGTCCATTGTTGTGCCAACAAAATTGCAAAATTGGTTTCCTATGATAATCAATCCATAAGAATAATTAAAACAGTGTCAAAAGGGGCAATTGAAAGGAAACTTATAGCAGATATCAACTTCATATCAGTAAAGCTTATTTCTTCTTAATTTCGATTATTGAGAAAGAGCAAACACCAACACGTACATACATGCATATGCATAAGTAAATACAAGTACATCTACAGGCATCAACATATGAAGACATGTAATGTGTCAATACATAAAAAAGATTGACAGAATCCACGACATGTCACCTTTTGTAACCTTTTCTGCTTCTCTTGCTGCAGGGAATGAATTATGCCAGTTAATTTAGCAAGAGTATCATTGCTGATGCTCTTTGATTGACCATTTGGAGTATCAATCAGGCCCGGATGAATGCCACTAACCGTCTTCAAGAAATCAAAGGACATCAGAACTGACAGCTCATGAATCATATTAATGTGGCTGTTAACTTTCTGTAACCGGATAATCTGCAGAGTCAGTCAAAGACAAAATAAAAATCAATACAATAAACAAAACACCGCACTATGAGAGTATTAGTACAACTTAAAATTCCAGACCGTAGCTATCTACAAACCTTCTCATTCTGAAGCTCCTGTAGGTGAGATTTAAGCTCCCCTAGTTTCTTGATAGTCAAATCATGCTCATTTACTTGTGGATCAGCAGACATAATGTCCTGACTATTGCCTGCTATTTCTGCACAAATCCGAATAATCTGTGATTGTGTTTCAGTAAAATCCTTCATTCTTTGCTCCTTCTTGGACCTCAGATCCTCTAAAACAGGTCTTACAGCAGATATTTGCTGCTTGAGAGTGCCCTTTCCCTTCTCAAATTGCAGAAATCAGCCAAATCAAGACAAATGTTTGGATAAAACAGCCACAAAGCATATATACCCTAAGATAGTACATGCATAATGTATGCTTTCATATAATCAATTTTACACATTAAGTAGGGCTGGTTATACGGATCATATCACGCTACCTTGCCCTATCTAAGACCATCTCCTCAGTAAGCTTTTATAAGTTAAGAACATTTGTGGTTTCCATCCATGTCCTATAAATTTTACACGTGAAAGGCCATTTTTCTCTAATGATTTCACAATTATTCTCACACATTTATTTTTCTCGCTCCAAACCATATACAGAGGAAATACTTGCTGCATAAGACTGCCTTTCACTTCTCAAATTGCAAAATTCAGCCAAATCAACACATTACATGGAAAACCAAAATTAAACTTAGATACTACACACAGAATGTAAGATTTTGCCACACATAAAAGGACTTTTTTCCCCTAATTATTTCACAAATGTAAGCGACCCACATCAAAAGATGATGTGCAAGAAAAAAAAACAACCATAAAGCAAAAATATATCTCAAGATACTGCATATGTCATGGCCTGCCAGTTCTGCCTTATCTTACACATAACAAAGCCATTTTTCCCCTAAGCATTTCTAATTAAGGAAATGCATTGTCAATTGCAAAACAATAACAATAACAATGCTAGAAAGAAAAAAGAAAAGAAGAAATCTACGAACCCGTGAGAAGGATAAGGAATGTTCGCCGAGGGCCGAAACGAGGTTGGCGATTTCTGATTCAGACTGAGCCAAAGAGTGATGCAAATCGGCCTTGTACTTTCTCGTCATTTCCACCTTTCTTCTATAGATGTCCAAACACTCTTGCTCCAATTCCAAAAGCATCTTATCTCTTTCTCCATCACTTTCCCCAATTTCATCCCATATTATCTAGTAATCATACACGAAAACGAAGCAAATTACTCTATTTTCTCAGTCAAATAAATTTAAAAAAATAAATAAAATTCCCCAAAAAAAAAGTGAGAGAGAACCTGCAATTCTTGGAGGAGAGAAGCGCATGTCGTTTGGGAGTGACAGGGGGAGAGAGACGGGGGCAAAGTTGTCATTTTGGGGAAAACAAAACAAAAAATTTCTAAGGAAAAGCTCGAAACTCCAAGGAGAAACAATGGAATTTGGGGGAGACGAAGGCAAAAAGCTATGGATGCGTTACGAATCGGAGCTTTAATACGGAAGATTTGGGGTACGGAAATTTTGAGTTGTTTTTGGCGCGAAACTCGAAGCTCTAATTTATTTTTTTTAATTTTCTTTTTTATATTTTGATTTTTATATAATTACCATAAATAAAATTATGCGTTCAAAATATATCAACTTAAAAATATAGATTTATTAATATATTTAAAGTTTGCATTCAACCATTATTTTTGATCCAAAACACAATAATTTCGTCTATTAATAAATTCTGATATCACTTATTAACGAGTCATGATTTCAATCCAAATGACTCATATATGAAGTGGATATGTGACATGTTAAAAGGTATAATATCTAAAAAATCACTCTAAATAAATTTAAAAATTTTAAATAAATATTGATTTATTACATTTAATTTAAATAATTTTTTATAATTAATGATTGATTTTATTAAAATATTACTTATTATTTTATGTCATATATGTTGATGCAGCATGCTAATATGTAATCATTAAGGGTCGGAGTATCCCATTGCTTTTGGGGGCCATTGCCCCTTCAAAATTTTTAAAATTATTTATATATTATAGTTTTTTAATAAATCTTTTAAAATAATTTTTTATTGAATAATTAATACAAATCAAAAATAATAAAATGACTTTATCATGAGCACTACAATCTTTCAAAAATTTTAAAAATTTTTATTTATTATATATTCTTCCAATCGTTTGATGAAATTGGAGTCAGTATATTGTTAGTTATCATATAAATTCTAACCCAATATGTTAAGCCTATCAAATTAAAAAAATAAAAAAGAGTCTATTAACTTAAACTTATTAAATTTTAATATAAATCTAAGCCTATCATAACATGTTACATCTTAATAATCCAACTCAATAAATAACATATTATATCTCAACAATTCAACTTAAGAGCTTAATACGTTAATTAGCAATTCAAGAAGCAAATAGAAAATAATAATAAAAAAAAGCTTTCTCAAAAAGTTGCCCATTTTGTGTATAACAGCAATTCATTTTGAATTTGAAAAATTATTTTTTCTTTCATTCTTACGTGTAAAGAATGAGAGAGACTCCTTATATAGCTTCGTTCAATTATATATATATGAGACACCATCATTACTATTAATATGTTTTTTTTTTGTATGGTCAATGTCTTATAAGTTTTATTTAATCTTTTAAATGATTAAGAATTGAATGATATATAAAGTTTTCTTCAACTATTAAGTGTTTTTTTCTATTTGATCCCGTTTTGAAAATGCTCTAGGTATGTCTTTGGTCATAATGAATGATGACATGACATGATGATATATTTTTCACCTTCCACGTTAACATCACATGAGTTTAAAATAACAAGTGATATTTTGATTAATAATAATTAATTAATCATTAATTATAAAAAATTATTTGATCTAAAATAAAAATATAAGAGTTTAATTGAACACAATAAAAAAATAAAGACTTATTTAATTTTTCTTACATAATTAAAGAGCTTTTTAAAGCCTTATGCCTAAACTGAAAATCAGTATTGAATTTTTAAAATTGATATTTTTAAATATAAAACATTTAATATAAAAGCTATTTGTTATATTGTTAAAAATCACATGCTTAATTTATTTTTATTTATTTTTTATTAAAAGAGATGTGACTTATAATTTTTTTATATTTAAATATTTCTATGAAAATAAAAATTAAGGGTGCAAATCACTTATTATAATTTTTTTAATTTAATCAATGAGTAATTAATCTATTATACTTTGATAATCTTAATAATAAAAAAGTGATATTTTTTTTGGTAAAAGAGATTTTATTTATCCAAAAAAACATAAAGGCATATTTACTACAAAAGGAAGAAATTGTAGCAGTTTACAAGCTAAGCTAGACATGGAGAAACAAAGAACACTAAAATAACCAATAAAAAGGTAATGGATTAAGCAAAACTTGTGTTAACTCCTCTTTCAAGTCATGTTTCTAACCTGCAACACCATTAAAGCCTGTTGTGAACCACCTCCTCCTTATAATGCAATTCAAAATGGGGCAACATCAGTTGAAAACTTCATACCTTGAGTCAAATAAAGTAGAGATAGAAGCACTCCAAGGTCCAAGCAACTCTAAAAACCCAACTGCTAGCACAATAACCACTACACCACACTGAATCGAAACATTTAATTTATTAATTAGTACATGATTTCCTACTTAAAAAGTAAGGTTCAAATTTTATTTTTTAAAATTTAAAAAAAAAAAAACTATTGCACCACTCTGCCAACTTGTCTATGAATCCCCACAATGTTTTTAGAAACTTGGCCCCCAAATTTGCTTGGTAGAACAATATTTGGACTTCACTTCACTAGTCCATCTCCATGAACTAATACTTTCACCATGTTATTATGCATGCTTAACACCATCCCAACTGTGAGTTGTGCTTCTGTACAATGTATTGTTTGTAGAATTAAAATCTGTTGCCCTACAAAGGAAAGGACAGTTTTCTTGATTTTGAAAAGGGATTCAAATATACGGGAATGTTGAAAAAAAAAAAAGTGGAGGTAGGATGCCTTTTACCTTTTGGGGGACATGAACTTGCTTGTGAGTCTCTAGATTTGAACTTGAATTCATTTACTTGACTTTTTGTTTTTAATTTTTATTTTTCATAAAATAAAATATAAGAACTTGAATTATATGGATCTGATGAGAAGCATTCTTAATTTTTGGTTCATATCTGTAATTGTAGTTGCCCCACCACATATGGAACCAAACATGGGGTAGGTGCATTTGTCTTATGAGACCTAAGTCCTTTACACCTTTATTATACTCGCATGAATCACGGATCTTATATCATTAAAAGATGTGATAAGTTATAAATTTATAAGTAAGAATCCATTTAATAGGCATTTTATTTTGGATTGATAATGCAAACTTGTAACAAATGGTATCATAATTTAAAATTGTCAACAGATAGTGTTAATCTCAAAAGGAGTGCTAAAGAGGGTGAATAATACTTAAAAATATTTTTGAAACTAACGTTTGGAATTTAAAACCGTTTGGAAGATTTTGAAATGGATGGTTTAGGAATTTGTTGAGGTTAGTTAACATCTAGTAAAAAGAGGTTAAGAGAAGTGGATAAAACATTATATTTATAATGGTTTAGTCCACTTAACTTACATCCACTACTTTAATATTCCCAATCAAAGATTTTTAATCCAACTTCACTAAAGTCAATGGAATTAACAGTTTTCACCAAGTTTTTATAAAATGAGCTTTTAATCTAAGATTTTCAATCCAACTTCACTAAAACTAGTGAAATTAATAGCTTTCACCAAGCTTTTACAAAGTGAGCTTCCAGCTCAAGCTCTAAACTCTTACAATAACCTTTAGAGTGTCTCGCACACTCTAATCAAACAAGAAATAAGAGAAAAATAAGGTACAAATGATCATTTAGCTGATTTAAGATATACAAGTTTAAGTTTAAACACTTTTACGAAGATAATAGTGGAATACTAGTGTAAATGAAAAGGTTTTTACTCTTTAGGCTCTCACAAACTCTTAACCTTTTTAACTGTTGTGGAGACCCTTTAAATACTTGAAAAACAATTTCCAGTTGTTGGAGACAAATTCTGACCATTTGAAACAGTTTTGAACCCACTATAGCTGTTACTTTGTCTTTTAGTGATTAAATTCAAATGTGCTAACTATAAATCTTTAATTAGTTAAAAGTAAGCGTTAACTGATTAAGTATTTTTTGTTTGGCAGTCTCTTTAACTGTGTTAACCGGTTAAAGGTGGCTTAAACCCATTATGAACTTTTATGTTTTGTGACATTTTCAAACACTACTTTTTGCCAGCTTTTTTTTTAAAACTAATTAATTTCCCCTTTAACTAGTTGAAACTTTTCTCTTTTTATCTTTAACTAATTAAAATAGGCTTCAACTGATTTAGAAATCTTCAAATTTGGATCTCCTCATTTGATGTTGTTTAACGATCAATTTCACTTTAAATTTGAATTTTAGCGCTTTTAGGTACTCCAAGTTTGAACTTTAATCAATTAACCCTTTTGGTTAATCGATTAGCGAGCTTTTGTCTTACTTCCAACACCCTTTTAATTAGTTAAACCTTACGTTAACTGACCAAGGCTTTTCTATCTTGCATTTGTATAGCATTTAGTTTTGCATTAATCGATTAAAGCTTCATGTTAATTAGTTAACAACATTCTATCTTCACTAAGTTCGTTCCTCTTTGCTTGTCTTAACTGATTAACTTATCTTGTAATTGAGCAAGCTTCTTGACTTGCTTTCAAACAACTCTGTTAAAGAATTTAAACTTTGTCTTGCACACTTAAGTTATATAGTTAGACATAAAAAAATGAAGAATGTTTTGTTATCATGAAAGACATATGAAGTCAATAGGTAAAATATCCATTATTTTTTAAATATTATAATACGAATTCTATAATTATAAGATACCCAAACCTTATAATTATGCAAATAAAATTTAAAAATATTACCTAAACTTGTATCCTATTATTTTAAAACTACTCGTTAAATACCTATTTAGAGTTAGAGAAAAAAATATATATATCTTTAATTAAGTGAAAAAAAAAATATAATTCCTTTTCATCTATTAAAAAATAGATTTGATTAAATTGACAAGACTATTGGTTGTCTAAGAGCATCGTTAATGTTTAGCCCCTTTTAAAAGCATACAATATATTTTATACATATTTATTTATAAACGCGGTTATATCTGTCTCAAATCTGAATATAAGATATTCAAACCCTAGATAATCGAGTTAGATACTCATAAATAAATACTCAATTAAAGAGTATCCATTACTATCCCTATAAGAACTTATTCAACTTTTTATTGATAAAGGTCGAGATAGATATTTTTTTTAAATAAAAAAGTTAATATAATTAAGAAAATTGTACAATTGAGCAAAAAAAAAGTACAAAATTTACATCAATAAAAAATTAAATAAATCATAGCTTGATAAGTAAGAATTTTTTTATCTTATAAATATATTTTTAAATTAAAAAGGTAAACTCGTGAGACGTGCATGTGTTTGAATAGGTCGTGCCACACCTTCCATGAGGATCTCTTTCTGACAAACAACTTTTCCTTAAGCCCCTTTTTCACGTCCTATCCCTAATACATTCAAAAGCCCTTTGCTTTTGGGATGAGGCAATTGTCAGGGTCCTTTCACCTTTTGAACTTGCAAGTTGCCACCAAATTCATTGTATGGGTTGGGTGTTTATAAACATTTGGTAAAGTTAGTTAAAATATTATTTTAAAAAATAATTTTCTATTTAATACATAATTCTTTCTAAATTCAAGATAAAAAATGCATTAAATATAACTTTTTTCGATAAATATTACCTCCATAGACACAAGTCAACATTTCCTTTTATTTTTTATAAAAATTTATTACCCAAACTTATTTGCTACACAACCTTAAGAAGTTCCATGATTTGAAGCATATCTTTACTTGTGGCCTTTATATAAACCTGTGATTCACTAGTCAACAACTGTCACATGTGCATCATTGGGGCCATTAATTATTTATTGAAAGAAATACTATATAGTAAATAACCATGAAAAACACATTAAAACCAAAAGGAAATTAACAAGTAAAATAAAAGGTAAAATTGATTAAAGATCAACTAGTTTAAGAAGGTGGGCAATATATTCTTAGATGGATCTAAATATCAATATGCAATCTCATTTTATGATCCAAAGCAAATAAGTTTAACATTAATGACATTCGATCAATTTTTGCTAACGTTTATTAGAAAGAATTTAAATCATAAATCATCCGTGTAGAGATTGAATCAATACATATTTAAAATTAATCACCCAACTAAATTGATTTGCGAGTAACCCTAAATCATTTTTTCTAACACTAGTGTAGACAAATCTAAAAGGAACACAAAAAGATACATAAATTAGGTCATCATTTTCAGTGCCATCTTTATCTACTTCAGGTTCTTTTTCTTATTCTCGTATGGGGACCTCTTTCTTTTGTCATCTTACTAAATAGCAAAGGGCCATGGGGACAGGAGCCTAGGAGGAATCCAAAATCAAACAAAAATTAGTAAAAGCTACAAGATATTGTTAGATCACAAAATGGTAAAACAAAGAAATTATTTTAAGATAAATACAAATGTCTTTTCTTAAAGTTTTATCCACCTTATTTATAATGTAAAAAAATTATGGATGTATAAACTTTTATTATTTAAATAAATATAACTCTTTAATAATTATAATTATTTAAATTTTTTTAATTTTTAATTGTTATTATTGAAAATGTCCGGACGGATATCTCAACACGAGCAAAGGTATCCCAGTCGATGAGCTATGAAATGGGCTCTACGAGGAACATGTACGAACAAGACTTGTACATACAAGATTTCGACCCCCATTTCTAGTAATTAAATGCTGTTTTTGTTATTATTACATCAGTACAAAATTTGATAGCTGTCCATATCAAGGCCGCCTCCATAGTCAAGCCTGGTATGCAAGTGGATTGGAGAGAGGGACAGAAGCAGGCATGGCAAGCCTATAGACCACTACTTTCCTTGTTAAATTATTTGAAGTGTGGCAGCAGGAGGTATCTGGTGATGAGGATATTAAAGTTAGCAGTAGGTTAGGGATTGGGTCAATAAATGCCATAGCAGAATTCAACCTTGTTAGGGCGGTTCCATCACCTGCTTCGACCCGTCAGCTTTATTAGCCATGGCTGAATATGGCTTGCCTAGTGCACGTTAGGCGGACGCTTGGGCCGTCTTTTTAGAATTTAAGTATATATAAAATAATAAAGGTGTACTGTCAAACATTTAAGTATAAAAATCTTTAACAAAATATCTTTTTTTTCTTCTTCTATTTTTGCACTTCACAATCAAATTTTATTTTAATTAGACATTTTTATATAATTAAAAATATAGGTGAAATAATATTCCTCCTGTCTTTTTTTTATTCATCTTTTCCTTATAGGATGTTTCTAGATGAAATCATTTAAAAAAAAATCAAAATAACAAAAAAAATACTTTCAACTCAAAAAAAAAATTTATTATGTGAAATAAAATTCTTATTTATAAATTTAAAATCTATTTTATTTCTTATATTGATATTATCCGGATCCGAATATTACTTTGGTTGAGGCTCATCTCTCATATTAATACTATTTCGATCTTAATATCATCTTAGTTCGAACCTATTTTGATATTGATATCTCAATAAAAAATTTCACGTAAGTGAAAAGGTAATATAAATTAAAGTATCGCTTATCATAAATTTAGATTTTTGATCTAAATAAAAATTTTATTAAATAAAAAAAATATTTATAAATAAAAATTTATTTTATATTTTACTAAAACGCAGAATAGGATATCCGTGACACTTAACAATAACTAAATTTTCGTTTTTTTTTCAGAGAAACATATATTTCGTGCAAATGATGTCTACCTCCAAATATGTTTTGCTTTTAATGAGTAGAACCGAAAGGCTAGATGTTGTTGGATCCCACGTCTCCTCAAGTGGCACATGCTTTGCCATATTTTATCATCAATCAAACACGCTCCACCAAAGTCAAAAAACGACCAAAACCGAACCTCAAATTTTCACAGAAGCTGAAGCAGCAGGGCACCACATCCCATTCCCTTCCAAAATCCCATCAAAAGCCAAAGTTTTCTCCTAATGACAAAACAGTTGTAACCAAAAGAAAATGAAGTCATGTACCGCTACCACTACTGCTACTTCCAACCCTTTCCTTTCCTTCTTTGTGCGAGCATGGAATTCTGGCTCTTGTGATTATTCCCTGGACACTTCTCGTTTCCTTAGAGACTATGCTGTTTGGGAAATCAATGCTTTTCTTTGGATTTCTCTTATAACCATCACTTGTCTCCTTACTAACAAGCTTTTTCAGCTCTTCAAGTTATGGACTCAGGCTCGCAAAATTCCTGGCCCTCCTTGTCCTTCCTTTTATGGCCATTTCAATACTGTCTCCAAACAAAGTCTCACAGGTAAAAAACTACTACTTCTTCTTTTCTTTCAACTTTGCATAATTTTTTAATCCAAACTGATGAGTAATTGGATTTTTAGAATATGGGGTTTTCTTGGTTTGCCAAAATCATATTTATTTTTTCTCATCAGTAAAGCTTTTGCTTTTCTTTAATGATCAGTAATTGGATTTTAGACTCTGGGATTTTCTTTGTTTGTCAATTAGATTTTCGTAGCTGTTACTAGAACGAATTAGGAATTAAATTTTGGAATCTGGGTCCTTCTTGGATTGTCAAAATTTTTTTTTTTTGAACTGCAAATTTTGTTTTTCTTTTCCAGAGCTCTTGTCAGATTCTCATGGGGACTATGGATCAGTTGTGAAGTTATGGTTGGGCCCTACACAGCTTTTGGTTTCAATAAAAGAGCCAGAACTTATCAAAGAGATGCTGTTGAAGGCTAAGGATAAACTGCCGTTGACCGGAAAGGCTTTCCGTTTGGCCTTTGGACGATCCACCCTCTTTGCTTCTTCTTTTGATAAGGTACTTACGCTACAAGTTTATTTTGCTGTTATTGTTGTTTTTAAATTGCGGATAGAGTAGATTACTGGTCAGGAATGATCAGAGCTTATCCAAATCAATAGGACAGGTGTTTCTGTTCAAGGAACCATGTTTACAAACAATATTAGCTTTGCTTGGACTATTTTTGAATGCTGCTTTTGCTCTTGGTTTTTAACTGATTTCTTTTTGTTACCTCAAAGGTCAAAAAATCGCAAGCAAATGGTAGAAGGGAAAATCATATTCAACGAAAACTAAGAAATAACTAGATTGTGATGTGCATTCAAACATAATCGTTGTATATAAAAGTGAATCAGGCATTGTGTTAATAAAAAAAAAAAATTAAATTTTATTATTTAAACTGTCAAAAATATTATTTGCCTTTGTAAACAGATGCATGGAGAAAAGAGTAGTAAAGGCAACGATCAGAGAGAGCATTACTTATTCTTTCTGTTGTTAATGACTTATGGATGCATAATGAAGCCATTGTATGAACAAATCTGTGGATGCTAAAATTAGCATCTTCATCATCTTTAAGCATACAATATGACAAAACCAGTTGTCTTCTCGCCTATGGTTAAGTCAATGGAGGGATCAAAGTTGATTGGGACCTTAGAATCTGTTGCTTTACTTATGATGGTGATGAAGCACAGTTTTGGAATGGTAGAGATTTTTCTTTTAGGAGGGAAATAGCTATGGGATACAATTGTGATTTTGGTGGCTAACTGAAGGGAATAAGAAAAAACTTTTCAGGTAGATTAAGGAAGGAGCTATAGGAAAATAAAATGATAGTAGAATATGCTTTGAATGATGCCTATAGCACATTACTCTTGCATAGCAAGGATTATGTGGTTCGAGCTCATTATTCTTGCAAATTAAGGATTGTGTGAGGAGAGAAAAAAACTTTCATTAGACATTCTATGATTGCAGAGGTCTATGGTTGATATCGTACCCCTTCTTAGTGTGCTATACAGGGCCTGTTTTTCTTTAAAACCTTCAAAGTATCAATTGACTATATATCTTGAGTACCCTGTTCTGTTTCAATAGCTTGCCTATGACTGTTGTCTTCATTAATTAATATTTCTGTAATTTAGTAGCTGCTCTTTAAGGGAGAGAGGGAGGGAGCAATCCTGTTCATATGGTTTCTCTTGTGCATTTTCCTGATTTACTTATACTGCCATTTAAGGTTTTCCTTTCTAATTGCTCCTAAACTTTTGTAATTAAGTGTCTGTTAAATCCTTTTTTTTAACAAAAATTAACTTTGGGATTAAATTGAAGTGATACAATCTCTCTAATTCTTTGCTTGCTGACGTTGAGGCTGGATAAAAGATTTTTTTAATACATGAGTAGGCATGTGCTGTTTGATGAAGCTTTGATAATCTGGTGTCTGCAACCACCATATGGATGATATGTTTTGTTTGATCTTCAAATTATTCCAACAAAAAGGTTATTTAAAAGAAATAACATATAAGAAAATGATCGTATATCTTCTCTCTTTTTTCATTTTTCCTTTGATAACATGATTGAACACCTCTCCCCTTTTTTTATTCCCCACCCCTCTAATTTAAGGATTCTTTTTCTTTGCATGATCTGAAGGTGGAAAAGAGAAGAGAGTCATTGGCATCTGAATTGAATGGAAGATTGATTGAGAGAGCAAATGTGATCCCTACCAAGGCTGTGGATTGTATCATGGAAAAATTACACCACATCATGGGCAAAGGAAGTATTGATTGTAAGATGGTTTCTCAGCATATGGCCTTCACTTTGCTTGGAGCTATGCTCTTTGGTGACACATTCTTGGCTTGGTCTAAGGCAACTATTTATGAGGAGCTCTTGATGAGGATTGCTAAGGATGCTTGCTTTTGGGCCTCATATAGTGTTACTCCCTTTTGGGAACGAGGATTTTGGAGGTATCAACGAATATGTACAAAGTTGAAATGCCTAACTCAAGATCTTGTTCAACAGTGCAGTAAAAATTACAAGCTATACCATGGCATGGATCCAGTCTCTCATAATGAAACTGCAAATGCTGGAATGGAGGCCACAGTTGGTTCAAAATCCTATTCTGGCATCTTTTTGCAAGATTTCTTTTCCCTGGAAGAGCTTAATTGCCATCTTAAGGCAAGAGAAGAACCTTGTGGCAATATTATGGGTATGATGTTTCATGGATGCTTAACAACAGCAGGTTTGATCAGCAATATGTTGGTGAGGCTTGTTACTCATCCAGAAATACAGCATAAGGTAGGCATCCTCTATTCCTTTTTCTTTATTTTCCGCCTTATCTATTTACTTCTCTGCTCACAGAATTACACCATAAAAGAACTGATGTTAAAAGGCCTCAGACCTGTGGACAGAGCTAGTAGTTTGAATGACTCATTCTTGAATATTTTGCTAAGTATTTCTGAAACTCTGTGTTCTTCTATACAATTGGTGTCTGAAATAGACTTCATCATTACAAGGGTCATTGTTCTTTCTTTCTTTTCTGTTTCATGTTTGTTGCATGATGCCTTCCTTTTCAAGTAATTATCTTTACCATATATGTTTCTGTAAAGTCACTGCACCGTTTACTGCATTAATGTTTTAATTAGTTCCTTAATTGTTATTGTTATTGTAGTTGTCATGTTGTTTATATTACTTTAATTGATTATATCATGTGAAAGTACTTTAATTGATTTTATATTTCATGCTTCATCAATAGAAATGATTGACTTGCCAATAATATTGATTATTTATGAAAGTGCTGCTATTCGATTGTGAATACATTTGCTTGTAGTCCTTAATGACCTCTGCGCTAGAATGTCTATCAGGATTGTCCTGTGTGCACAAGTTCTGTTTATAGAATGGGTCAGTTTTGCACAATTTTTTGTGGATAAAGATGTACTTGAAGATTTGGTTTGTAGTTATGGATGCAACATTTTTGGGGTTGGTTAGGTGTGGGTTTAAATTAATGCAAGTTTACCAGCTAGTTTGCTAACAAGGTAGATAGAGAGGAGAAAGGAGAAAGGTGCTGTCAGATGTTAGGATTGGGTAGGAATATGGTATGGATTGTGGGGGATAAAGGTGGTAGTCTTTGGTTAGCATAGGAAAGTTATTTCTGGAATAGTGAATGAAGGAAAAATTTAAGTTGCATGACAAATGCAATATGTTACGGTTCTATTTAGACAGTATGCCCTGGCAGAATCGTTTTCTGGAGTATGGTATGAAGCAGGATAGAATTTTGTGTTAGAATTTTATGTCAATCTAGTGCTAGGTTATTTTTTGATAGAGGAGAAATCTCTTACTTGTTCAAGTTGCTTGTGTGTGCAATATTAAAGTTCTCTTAAGATAGCATACTCTGTGACTCTTAAGATATCATTTTTTGGGTTCCAGTGCAAATAGTAGTTTTAGTAAATTCAACTTTTCTGGAGCAAAGTTGTTGTGCACTAAGAGTCCTTATTGGGTTAGGATTAGGTTTTAGGATTTTTAATCCCTAAGATACCTAACAGATTTGTGCTGAACTGATCACTCGTATGTTTCTTTTCCTTACTATTTATTAGTTGAAAAGAAAAGTCAACTAACATAATTTTTTTCTGATTTGTTTATGGACTAAATTTTGAAGTTGAAGGCCACAGATTGCAACTGATTTGTGTCTTTGAAATTGAACTTCTGCAGATTTACTCAGAGATAATTATGGCACAGAAAGGTTCAGGGGAGATAGATCAACCTAATGTAGAGAAGATGCCTTTATTGTTGGCAACTGTCTATGAATCTGCTCGTCTTATGCCAGCTGGGCCTTTGCTACAGAGATGTTCTCTAAAACATGGTATGCATTGCTTTTTTGGAGGTTAAAATTAGCAATCATTTAGATATACTTTTTCTAATCTTCCTTGATCAGTATTTGAAAATTACCTTGGAGATGGGTATGGAACTTGCAATAAGTATTTTCAATACCTAACTATTCTGGATTTCACATCAAAACCTCAAATTTATATGCATATTTGTAGTGTTCAGTGTCTGGAATCCATGTTAATTTTGTGACATTTTTTTAGCATCTGAATTGCTTGTTAGTTATGAAAGATATTTCAAGCTATATATAGTGCTTGTACTATAGTACATCTTTCATCAGACTTTTTAAGCGTCATGAGGTCTTTATTTTCAATAATCATTCAGCCATTATTTGGCATTTTTCTGTCCATTCTTCTTCTACTACTGCTGTATCATCTTAGATGGTATAGTGAATTAGCTTTTCCAGGATTTAAGGTTTCAATACTTGTAATCCTCCTGCATCAATTTTGTTTTAAACAATCTACTAGAATTATGTTTATGTGGTTTTACTTTAAAAATTGTCATTTATTTTTAAGTGTTTTTATCTGTGTGGACTCAAGTGATCACAAAATTTTGTTCTTTTCTTTTCCTACCGTAAACAGAGGATCTTGTTGGAAAATAATTGCTCAGAATCTGTAAAATATAAGCTGTATCATGCAAGTTGTCATTCTTAAATTCGGGAAGGGATTACTGCTTTAGCCTGTATCTTTGAAATTTGGGGATATGAATGTGCATTGTGGTTTTATGTTTTTATAAATATGGAAGCAAGTTATTTTGTTATATTGGTTATTAAAGTTTTTTACAGCTCTTACTAATCACCTTTCTAGTATCAGGTGTAATCGAGTCAAGTTGACATAGTAAAATGCTCAAGCTTGACTTGATTACAGGGCTTGAGGCATGAAGCTTGGCTTGAGCTCAACCAAGCTTCAGTTTCAAGTTTGAGCTCAATTAGGAAAAGTGATCAAGGTATTTGAACTCTATTAGATTGGGCTTGACTATTATCAAGCTTATATCAAGCTTGAGTTTTACGTCTTTTTTGGTGTATATAAATGCATCTAATGCATAAAACACATTTAAAGAGAAAAAAAAAAGTCAAAAGTTTGAGTAGGCATGTGAGCTACTCAAGTCATTTATTGATAAACTTGAACTTGGCTTGCTTGACAACTTGAGCTATTCAACCCTGAGCTTGACTTGACAGCAAAAAGCCCAAGTAGCTCATCAATAAGTTTGACACGCATACACCCCTATTTTCTATTGTTTCTTATTTAGATTTTACATGGCCTACTTGACCTAGTTTATATTTTTAAAAATGGCATGTGGCATTTGACTTTCTTTTTATAAAATTGAAAGTGTTTATATTTCTTCTATCGAATTGAATTATGCTTTTGAGGCTTTGAGCCCAAGTTCTATATAAGTTTTTGTTGCATGATTTGGATACTGTGCTTTTGATACTGGTTGTGATTGTAATTACTAATTATGATACTGCTTTTATGTTTACTGATACTAAATTTTCCCTCTCTTTATGTTTTGAAGATTTGAGGCTCAAGTCTGGAGTAATTATACCGGCTGGAGCAATACTTGTTGTACCTGTACAGTTGGTGCAGATGGATGATTCTAGTTGGGGTAATGATGCTGCTAAATTTAATCCATATCGTTTTCTGTCAACTACTGAAAAGACATCCGGTTCACTGAACAAGGATATATCCGTTGCAGGTTCTACTCTCTACCTTTCCAACTATCTATTAATTAAGAGTTGTGCTACTTTTTACTTACCAATTCAGCACTAAGCTATGTGACATTGTCATTTTTATTTTTCTGCGTCATGCACTTAGCGTTTTGTGCTATGCACTTTAGCATATTAATACGCCTTTTGCACAATTGCAAGTGACTTCTTGTTGTCCATGTAGCTTAGTTGAGTTGATTGTACCTCTTTCCAATGGATACTCTATGTGTCATGATCATGTGGGTGTTTTGCTTCTGGATGTGGGATTTAACCTTCTTTGGATATAGTGTGCATTCAGTTGTGTCTCACCATTCAGTCCATAGAGTACTGAGCTGGGAAATGTATGATGATTATGATGTCATATTAGTCTCTTCTAATTGTTTTCTTTGGCTCAGGACCTGTTGAACTATTGGACCAAGGACAGAGTTCATTTGTTTTGAATGATCCAAATAAGAATCCAGCTTTTCTTCCCTTCGGTTCTGGTACACGTGCCTGCGTTTGCCAGAAGTTTGTCATTCAAGGAATTGCAAGATTGTTTGCATCCTTGCTTGAACGATATGAGGTTTGTCCTATGAATAACTTCTTGGTAATTTGTAGAGCTTCTTTCAACTTCTGCTACAATCAATCTTCTTATGAAGTTATCATCAGATAGGAAAAGGTCATTATTTGCCAATGCTAGATAATAGAGGCGTAGATTTAATGTTTGTGGGAATAGCAGAGAGAGCTTTGATTATGTTTTCTTTCCATGAAGTTCTGAATTTTGCTGTGCCGAATGTTGAGATTTGATTGTATTGTTTGAATCAACATAACAGGTGAGGCTTCAGCCAGGATCAAAGACAAACTCAAAACCAATGACAAATGACACTATTTTTCAAAATTTTCCAAGTCCAGAAATAGCGTTTGCGATAAGGAATAACTGAAAGTCTGAAGAAAGATACACGATGTCATCCTAATGTTGCTAGTATTTTGATTATGTTTTCATTGCCCAGCTTTTTGATGGAGAAGACATCTCGTCCTGTTTTTCCTCCGGAATTGTTGGAGAAGCCCTTTTTACTGCTCTATCTGTGGATGGAAGGATGATGTTACATGAGCATATTTCATAAACTCATGTTTTTTTTTTCTCATCCCTGGCTTGTAAGTAGCTCAAAGTGCTGTATTTGATGCCAAGCTTTTTAGTATTTGTTTTTGAAGCACTCTGAGCCTGTGTTTGCAGTGGAACTTGTATTCATGTCTTCCCCATCTTTGGACTGCTGGGTCTTTAACTGCTGATCATTGTCCTCCATAAAACTATTTTCTTTTTCTCTTTTTCCTCCTTTAAAGGAGTCTGTGTTGTATTATGTTTACTCAATGAATATTGTATAAGAATTCAAAACTTGTTAGTATGATATAAAATTATACTCTGTAACTATGATGTTTCTCTTGCATATAGGGGTGAGTAAAATCAATTCAGATCAATTATCCATCAAATCAAATGCAATTTGGGTAAAATGATTCGGTCTAATAGATTTATTGGATCAATTGGTTTAAAATATTTAGTCTAATTGGTTTAAAATATTTAGTCTAATTGGTTTTTTGGTTGGTTCTCGGTTTAAAATTTTTGGATCAATCAACTCAAAAAATCAAACTAATTTTTTATATATTTATATATATAGTAATATATATAATATTTTTTTATATATTAAGAAAAATTGATCGTAAATTTAATTAATAATATATTTAAAATATATTATGATATTATAGGTACGTATACAAATCATAATCATAATAATTTAATTTTAGTTATATATATTTATTTATTTATAAATCTGTATTAATATGAAATTATAAATTATATATTTTAAATGATATAAGTTATATGTTAATATTATAATATATGATAGTGTATATCTTGCATATTAATATGTTATAATTATTACACTTTAGTAATGTTTCGTAACATAAAATATTATAAATATATATAAATGTATAATTATATTATATATACATATATTTAATTTATACATAAGTATTATTATAAATTATAATAAATTTTATTTATATGATTATATTTAATAATTTTATTAGTTATCACTTTAAATTTTATAATATATTATTTATAATTAATTATTATTTATACAAACTTTGANGATATAAAACATTATAACATATAAATTATATATTTAATTATATATATATATATATATAGGTTTATGTATATTTTATGTTTGTCTGTTAATGTGGTTTATAGGTTTGAAATGTACTATCCATTTCAAATATAATATATAATTATGATTAAAACTTAAAAAAAATAAAAATATTTAACCTTAAAATTTGATATCCAACCGATCAAACCGACCGGGTGCATTCTTTTTCAACTCCAAACTCTCACGTCTATGCACAAAAATTCCATGGCAATGTGATGTATGGGTGGGCCACATTAAGCAATTTGCTTGCATATTAAGCGAAGGTATTTTATTCAGCTGACACGTGCTACTCACGTGTCAAAGGCTTGTGCTTCATTCTTCCCCCATCCTCTAAGCAAAAGCGGAAAGGCCAGGACTCTGATCATTTGGTCCAAATGACTACACAAATTGTTTCAGATTTAGCCGAATCGATTCCTACATAAACCCAAATGCGAAAACCCAATTGCCTACTCTTCTCCTTCTTCTCCGTAGCAATCCAATTTCTCTTCTTTGACAAGTTTTCTGCTGAATCAATCCTCTGCTCTGAACCAATGGCCACCACTTTGGGCGGAGTCCACCCTTCCCATGGTTCCCAGAACAGCGCCGAGCTCGAAAACCTCGCTCGCTTCGCCGTCGATGAGCACAACAAGAAAGAGAACGCGATGGTGGAGTTTGTGAGGGTGGTGAAGGCAACCGAGCAAGTGGTGGCTGGGACACTCCATCATTTGACGGTGGAAGCTATTGATGCCGGCAAGAAGAAGCTTTATGAGGCCAAAGTGTGGGTCAAGCCTTGGATGAATTTTAAGGAATTGCAGGAGTTTAAGCATGCTGGTGATGCTGATGTTTCCCCATCTTTTACTGCTTCTGATCTCGGTGTCAAGAAAGGTGGTTCATTCATACTGATCTAACAATTTTGTGAGAGAATGAAGGGGTTTTTTGTTTTTTTTTGTATATTTTGTTTCATATCAAACTTATGTCAATGTTTTGCTGTTAAATTAGATGTGCATGGCCCTGGATTGCAAGCCTTGCCGACACATGATCCTGTAGTTCAAGATGCTGCGAATCATGCTGTCAAGACCATCCAGCAGAGATCCAATTCCCTGGTGCCTTATGAACTTAAAGAAATAGTTCATGCCAAGGCTGAGGTAAGCAGTATAAAGCTTCTCCTATTTTCTCACATCTTTTCCATGTTCAAATGTTTTGTTATAATTGTTAAGTGAGTACATGTGTGCCTTGTTTGTATTGAACTGCATCCTGTTTAATGTGGTGTCTGAGTATCTTATGGAACTAAGATCACTCCTTTCTCTATACTATTCATCACTGGGAAATGGGTTTGACAGGCATTGTTTAGACTGCTCATCTCTACTTAATTTATCCCTTCTTTTATGTATTTGTATGCTTATTACTCGGATGTTTAATTGAAAATGTGTCATACCATGTTGTATAACCATCTCCATCTTATCTTCATTCTCGATGCTTTTACTTTCTGCAAGGTTTGTTAAGAATAGCCTTCAGTTTGTCACTTCATTCTCCATCTCCTCAACTCCAGCTTCTGTTTGTCTCCTTTTTGTACAGCAAAACTTTAGATTCTGCCTTGAAAGTTTTATTCACCTATCAAGGTGTTTAAGATTTCATTGGACTAGGAACTGAATTCATCTTGACGTATGGTTCAAGAACAATTTGAATCGCTATGCTTGCAGCAAGATGGGATTAGTAAAAGCAAAAATGATCTCTTTTTCATTTGAGTTGCAATTGTTTGAACTTGCAACAGGTGCTAGAAGACTTTGCCAAACTCGACATGCTTCTCAAGGTCAAGAGAGGAGACAAGGAAGAGAAGTTCAAGGTGGAGGTACACCATAAGAGTGAAGGGACTTTCCATCTGAATCGCATGGAGCCAGATCACTCTTGAAGCTAATGTTGCTGTATATTGTTAGAGGTTGAACCTAATATTATCCTATATTATGAAAAAATGGTTGGAACCTTGCATCATGTACTGATCTTACTGCTGCTGCTGGAAAACCTGTCTTTACAAGAATGTTATGTCTCCCGTCTATGTGTTAACCTCCTGAAGTGCTGTGCTTTTGTCAATGCAATATTGCTTTACAAATAGCTTCTCTTTGCAATTTAATAGTGCCATGGATTATGTTTATTCATCAAATATAAGTTAAGAGGCCTTTGAAACTCCCCAAAGATATGATTTGCATGAAATTGCAAATCAAGGTGCTGATATAAAGGGAATTTTCAGCAGAGTTAAAGAGGGCATGTTGAGCTGAGGAGAAAGGGAGTCCTTGTTTTAGCCCAAGGGCCATGAACTTTTGCACGGATGGTGCTGTAATGGAGGACATGTCATATCACCTCATATATCAATATATAAGTTAGTGATGCGTTTAAGGTTCTGATATCTCCTTATCAATTTAAGGTTACGGTCAAGGCTTTGGCTTTTAAAATTGATAAGCAGCTTGCAAACTAGTGTTGCTCTTTATTTTTGGAATTAATTTCTGCTTTTAAATCGAACATTTATATTATCCCCTTTGAGGACAAAGAACCCCGTATGGTTAGAACAAGGAATTTCAACTTTGCAAACGCAGCAGAAACTTGAAACATCTACGCAGGCTATCTGCAACTACTGGGTATGAAAGTAATAAAAATGGAGTCCTTCCCACAGCCAGCAGGGAACTGTTAACGATGCGAAGGGCATTTCAGCCACTTATCAATCTTAAGCCATTTCAGGGCAACCACAAACATCGTAGGCCACCAAAACCAGTCAAAGAAAGCCATCTTCCCCCTTAATCCAAGCTGCTAAACCATGAAGAGTTCTAAACAGCACTGTACTTTGTACTTATATGTGCATATGTACTTTGTACGTATAAATGCATATGCGATTTGATAGTAAGTAGTGCCATGAAACCTGACCATACAAGGGCAAGAATCATGTTCACGGAGCATGGTTGTGACGATTGACACGCATAAAAGAAGACTGCAATGCACCCACACTTTTAATACATACCCAGAAGACACAATGATTACCAGTTTCAGTTGCTGACACAAGGGAGGAAATTCTTCCTTTCTGCAATATGGCTGGCAACCGTTAATCTTCCCATTGCTTAACTTGGCAAGTGCGAATGACAGCTCAAGTTCAAAGAACTGTCCAAGAAAGCGGACAATACTAACACAGTAACTGAAGTTAAAGCAATTAAAGAAATGATCAATACTGCTAAATTTGACAATCATGAACTAAAGTTGATACGCTAATCAAAACAAAAAGAGCAAAAGATCATAGTTAACACAGATTTTCTAAGGGCAATTCTGTTACACTATGGACGCAATATTTTCTCATTGAGTAACAAGCACATCCCAAACTAGTGTCTTGTCATTGTGAGAAGCTACCTTTTTATGTTAGCAAATGGTATAACAGAAAGTGAACAATGACAAGGATAAACTCTGAGAGAGAGAGAGAGAGAGAGAAATGCATTTGAGCCCTTAAGACCTACATAGGATGTACTTCCATTCTCCAATAAGGTCATCTTGACTATTTTGCCATTTCTCAACTTTTGTACTGAGGTGCTAATCTGATCTCAACCACTTAACTTTTTCTAGATGTCCAGCTCCATAACTACTTACCCTTCCTCATCATAATCTTCTTCATCCTCATCTAACCTTCTGCCAAGCTGAGCAAGTTGAAGAGGATCAATGGCCATCTTGTCCATTTCTGAAAGAGACCAGCCTGGGTATTCTTCATGTTTAGTTTCTGTTGTAGGCTCTGCTGATGAAGGCTGAGCTGCTGCCGCTGCTGTTGCTGTTGCTGTTGTTGCCGCAGCAGCAGAGGCACCTGCTGAGGCCTTCGTATCCACATTCTCATCTACCTCAGCATTCAAATCAAAATTCCGTACAGCTTGATTGGCATCTTCACCAATTGTGTTCTCTTTCATCAGTTCCTTTGACTCAGAGCCATCATCTATCACCATTCCAGGGGTTGAAAGACTTTTGTTGCTGTGCTGAAGAGGTTGGCAGGGTTCTGGTTCTAATTCACGATGAGAATCTCTTTCCACATTTCGAGCTCCCCTTCCACGGCCCCTTCCTCGTCCCCGGCCTCTCCCTCTGCCACTTGTCCCCGCATGACCCACATCATGCTGCATAGAATACATGTAAGAGAAGCCTGTTACTCTAAGTACAGAAATTCACACACGCATAATTAACATGCTCCTAGTTATGTCCACATTTGAGTGACAAATGACTGATTCAATTTTGACTTTTGAATACATGTTCGAGGCCTGTCATTTTAAAATTTACATACATCTCAAATAACATGCATTGCAGAGAACCAACCCAGAAGTCCTTATATGCAAAAGCATCTAGCATAATGCACTGAAGTTCACCAATTATTTTTTAAACTGCATACCCTTTGTGTCACTGAAGAAAAACAATTAGCATCATTTATTTAAAGTTGCACACAAGCTCATCCTATGTTCCATAATCTTGTACATATATGTATATATATATACTGTGGAAGCCATCTTACCATTCTGCTCCTCTTTGACTCTTCATCACTGTCATTCCCTTCATCTCCAGTAGCTTTTCTGGCAGAATGGTATGGAAAAGTATCACCAAATAAGTAAATCTTATGAATTAAGAAGTGAGAAACAAGAAATATGGCAGGCTTTCTCTAACCTTCTTTTGGAAATAGTTCGATCGTCAGCACCAGCATCAGAATGGCCATGACCATAGTCAGGAACCCGGCTGACAATATCCCTTAGAAAGTCAAATACATTATAGCTCTGTACACAATGCTTTCTGCAGTTTAGTTGGACACTTTAGTTAGACCAGTGCACCTCACATAGTAAAATACATATTTCGAAGGGAAAGCAGAGAGCAAGATGGGAAGCAACATGATATGATACCATGCTGATCAGAAAACTTGTTAAATGAAAATTTTAGCATGATCTAGAACAAGAAAAAAAAAAAGATTTTTTCCCCTAGAATTATTACTGCAAAAATCTTCATAGTGGATACGTATCACATACTTTTGTGACCCCAAAGGATGGAATTCTGGACTAGGCAACATAAAATAAAAATCTTTTAGTAACCAAATTTGAGAGAAAAGATAATATCTCTTAATAAATTCTGTACAGTACTTTCAATCACTGAAATCAAAGAAGAGAGCATTTTAAGAAGCTATCTATGCCTCCACTAACTCCTAAACCTCCCAAAAGCTCTTGTATGAGTACATGAATGGATGCTGTTGATCACGCTGGAACCTTACTATTCTCATCTTGTGTTTACTTTATATTAGTTTGCACTGATACTGATGTTTGGGGTTTTCCATGTGTTTCTTCTTTTACTTCTTTTTTCATATGATATTGCAGTAATTCTCCTCTTATTCATAAATTACGACTTTTAGAGGGAAAAAACAAACAAACAAATAAAAATGAACAAAAGTTCTTGGTCTACTAAAGCACTTCTATATCAACAGAAAGGAAAAAGAAAGAAAAAAAGAAGCACTTCAGCCAATGTAGTTACCAAGTGGTTATTTGCCTGTAAACTAAATTAAAACAGGAAGTTTTTAGTAAAATCATCTTACAAGTTGTAAAGTAAAAGTTATGTAAACAAAGTAGTGATTACGAACCAACAGTAGGGTTTTTATAGGATTTAATCTTAGATAATGTTCGGAAATTGCCATTTTTCGAAAATGAGGGTTTAATGCAAATAACTACTTAAACTTTTTACTTTCATGCAGGCTTTGGAAGTTTAGGCATTGAATCTACTTTCTCTCTGCCTATTCCCTCCACTTTGTCTTGCTCTCTTTTTTCCCTATCACACTCTCTTCTTTTTTTCTCCCTACCCTGTTTTTCTCCCAGACCACATAATCAAGAAACTGAAACTAATTGTCAAAAAGAAATATTATGTATACAAAATTATAAATTTTCAGAAGGAACATCAAGTCCTCAAGTAGACAACATACATTGCAAGCCACAAAGAATAACATTAATTCTTCACTTACAGATGCAATGAGCTCATCGTCTTTGCTCCTCTCTGAAGGGTAATCTCATACGTACGATCACAAAGGTCTTGCAGAAACAATTCCAATGCTTTAGCTGTGTGGTAGAAAAAAGAAGCATGAGCAAGTAATATACATGCATGGATGACTTTTTTAGCAAAATCATGACAGTTACATCCACTCACAAACTAAAACAGGCACTGCTAAAGCAATCTTCCCAACATCTTCATCAGCTTGCATAATCTTTTTAATACGAGCCTGAAAAACAAATATGTTTCAAAGATTCATCACTAATCACAGGTGAAACTAACATCTGTAAAAATTAGAATAACAAAAACTTAAGTAAGGGAATATCATAACAAGAAAATGGCTCACAAGCCAGGGATGAAAATGCAGCCCATCCTTACTCCGTACAGCATATGAAAAACATCAGAAAATAATTTCCTTTATTTACCAAACTTCTTTAACATTCTTTTATATGCATAATCTTTTGGAACTAAAACTTCTTGAAAGATGCAACAATATGTTCAGTGTGTATCCATAAAACTGTATATTATAATTATAAGCAATCAACATTATCCATTAATATCAGGAGTCCTAATATAAAACAGCAGTCAATCAGCAGCCTAAGATACTGGCAAAAAAAAAATCAGCAACCAAATATCAGTAAGAAACCGGACAAGGTTTGTTAAACACTGAAAAGGGAATATCAAGACAAAAGAATCAATGGCACCTCACGATCCTTACTGTCACTCTGTTAAGTGAGAATATCAATGCACAGGTCCTTGTAAGTTGCTATGTAATACCATTGATGTAATGCAAGTAGCCCACTAATGACAATCTCAATGGAGAGACCAGTAGATAGAGCATTGCTAAGGGTTTCCACTCCACACTGGAACAGGATGATCAACACTCACCTAAAGTGCTAGACGTTAGTAAGCAAGACATTCTGCAGCCTACCAACTATCACTTAACATTATAGCTCATAGTATTGCTAAGTGAGGTGATTATTATAGAACTTGAAGAAAAAAAATGATTCCAAAAGCTTTTCTGATCAAGAGATCGTCTGCAATTCTTTTAATAAAGGCAATTTCAATAGCTGCATTAGAGAAACTCTTCATGCAAAATTGAGCTTGGTAGACAACATGGATTATGATATCATGGCAAAGTCAATGTTTTAGTTATTTCCTTCTCTTTCCATAAATTATATTCTTTTATGGTGAATATTAGTGAAGGCTTTAACATGATCGTTCATTCCCCAGTAGAAAGCAACACAAGGTACTCGATGAAATCAGCCATAGAAGGTGCCCAAAGATTACTACTGAATTGCAAAAGTCTGATTCCACTTAAATATGCTTTAGGCTAAAAGAGGATTTACTAACACAGGAATGAAAGGAGATAGTCTGGTTCCACTTAAATATGCTTTAGGCTAAATGAGGATTCACTAACACAAGAATGAAAGGAGAAACAAGTACATCTAGGGATGGCGTTAGCAAATAAAGAGAGCCACACCATTCCAAAGTGCCCAGATTCTTCCATTAACATTTGCAATCATCCAATGTTTGAAAGTTGAAACCAGACATGAATATGATAGATTGACACAAGGATTAGTTATGGATTCAAAACAAGCAGTTGATTGTGATGATAATCAAATCACAAGTCCTGACCAAAAACTGAAAAATTCAAATCCCAAATTCCACCTATTGTAGTGTCAGCCTACTGGTGCTATACATCAGGAATCCAACAACTCTTCTGTTCCAGCTTCCAATAAAATGAGACAAAGGAGAACAAACAAATCCTAACTGACTATTGACATTTCAACATGAGTGCTTAGACAGTTGAAGTCAAAACTGGACCATACTCAGAAAACCACATAACTCACAATCTCAAACTTCCTTTGAAGAATATTTTCATTTTTAAAGAGAACCAAAACATTCTAACCTAAGAAATCAGCATTAAGAATGAAGACAGATGACAGCATTTTTAGTTTGCAGAGAAACAAAGACCACTGACACCTTATTTCATGAATAGAAAAGAGGATTCAAGTCCACAAAAGCTACAGATGAAAAGCAATGACATCCCAAAACCCAGGAAACAAACAAAGATTAGAATCAACAATTTATGATCTTCTTCCAATTCATATAAGAGAAATTAACCTATAAGTCTAAAACTCAAACATGACACTGATTAGGACTTGCATGAAAGAGATAAAAAACAGCAGAAGAAGAAATACCAAATTAGCCTCTGCTTTTCTCATTCCTAACAATAGAGAAAGAATACCTGATCCCAATTACACAGTATAACCATCTCACATATTCCCAACCGAATATCCATAATACCAATCAGCCAAATTTTGGTGCCAAATCACCTAATTTGTTTGAAACCAACAAAAGCCTAGAATGGTATAATTCATGGTTCCAATCATATTTGCAAAACATAACCCCCATAGCTCCATAAAAATCATGTTGCAAAAAATCCCCTTAGCCTCTGTTTTTCTCATTCCTAACTTTAGAGAAAGAAAATCCAATCCCAATTACATAAACAAAATACAACCAACTGACATGTTCCCAACCTAATTGGCATAATTCCAATTAAATGAACTTTGGTACCAAATCACCTAATAACGAGTCAAAACATATTAGCAAAATAACACCAATAGCTCCAAAAACAAAAACGACCAATTTTGAAGAACCATTCGAAAACATTAGTAAATCATAAAGCAAACTGCCTAGGGTTCCCATAAACAGCAAAAAAGGAATGTTCCCTAAAAAGACTATGAATGACACGAATCCGACCACAGACTCCATGAAAATTCCATACAATTGTCGGCTGAAAATTTTAACAACCCTAGATATTGAAAACAACATCAACTAATATATAGCAAACTAATGATAACCCAGATCACAAAATTTTCCTACAAAATGAAATCGCATAAACAACAAAAAAATGAACAAAAATAAAAAACTAAACAAGACACAGATTTCATTTTCAACCGAAACAATAAAAAATCAAATACCCAAAACAAATTAACATCGGATAAAACAAAGAAATTAAATGAATTCATCAGAAACCAAAAGGAAAAATAGAAAAGATGAAATCGAAACGAAGCTTACAGCGGGAAAACGGGTATCGAGCTTCTTCCTCATGGTTTTGGTTGTCAGATTTGGATCATTAAATTATTAAAATATAAAAAATAAAAAGCTAAACGAAAAAAGACAATCGATGTTAATTTTTTTCTTAAAAAAAAATTCTTCAGGAAATCATTGTCTCAACAATCATCTGTCATACGAAAAAAAAAATTTAACCAAAAAAACCCATTTCAGATCCGATGTCTGCCTTTTTCTCTAACTCATAAAACCAAACAAACACAACCCAAAGTCTTTGTTTCCAAACCGAATATCCGTCCGTACAAGTTTGACAAATAGAAAATAAAAGGCAAAAAAAAAAAAGAAAAAAAAATTCTAAGTCAAGTAGATAATGGTTGGTGAAGTGACTGGCTCATCTGTTTAAGGTTTGAACAGTCCAATATATGATGACCACGTTTTCAAAGGTATTAGTAAGTTTACACGTGTAATGATGTGATTGAGCAGTGTTCACAGTTTCACAACTGACCACAACGTGTTTTTGATATATGTGTTTTCCTCTCCTTTACAACTCTTATCAGAGGAAAACATATTATTCATGGCACCATATGGACCATATCCAAAAAGAGGGAAAAGGGACCAAGAAGCTTAATTTCTGTTCTCTAAATTTGAATTGTCTCTTTCTCTCTTGCATTGCCTACAACCCTAACTTCTAGTGTACCATGCTTATAAAATTACACACATCAATATTTGATAAAATAATTTAATATATATGTATTTATGTATATAAAAGTTAATTTAGTTACTTTGACATATATATATATATATTCTTACATGACCATGAGTTTTTAGACGAATTTGGGTAGTAAACGGGTAATGGGTAAGGAATTAAAGGTTCAAGTTCGACTAGGAAATCTCAAAAAATTATTGAATAGTTGTAAGGTTCGGGTATCATACTTTTTTAATCGGATTCAGATTAGAGTATCTTAAAATTATCAAGTATCTTATTCGTTGACAATCCTAATTAGATCGAGCAAGTTTGGACATATTTTATAACTTGGTATTTTGGCTTGAAAATATTGTTATAGTAATAAATTTAATTTAATTTAATATAAAAATTATTTCACATTTTTAATAATAAAAATATTATGTAATAGTGATTGGATGCTAGAGCCAGCTTAGCATTTAAAAGGGTAAGTCTAGTGAGACTCAATCAAACCATTAGATACCTTTACTTTTGTTATGAATATTTTTGTGAATATTCATTTATATTATTTATATCTAGATTTGGATATAAATTAAATTGGATGAATATTAGGATTTAATCTATCCAATCTTTTAGTATTATCTTCATCTTGTAAATTATATCTAGATAAGGGGTTATTAGCCTATAAATAGACTCCTTCACTTCATTTGTAAAGACAAACTTGAATAAGATCTTCTTACTCTCTCTAAATACTTTCTTGTCTCTAAATACTTTCTCTTATATTTCTCTTATAGTTGTTATTTTAAGATTTATTTCATAACACGTTATCAGTACGATCCTTTTTGATCTCTCAAGTTTTGAAATCATTTTGTTTTCATCATCTTCAAGCTTCAAAAGGATTTCAATGATTCGGTTTTGATTTATAGTTTTAGTAAATTAAGTGTCAAACCCTGCTTTGTAAAATAATTATAATGTCATTCACATGCTCGATAGAATGTTTGTATATTTAGGAAGTTCGAAAAATCGTTAAAAGACGATATTGCCCCTAATGGTATCATTAAGTCGATTAAGCCTCGAACTAGTTCAAATAGGAATTTTAACGTGAAATTAAGAGTTTCATAGTTCAGGGATGACTCAAAACGGTAATTAGGAGTTCGAGGATCAATTCGAAGTCAAACCGAAATTTTCACTATCTAGGGGCAAAATTGTAATTTTTCCACTCGTGGACAAAATTTGAGATTTTGAGAGAATTTAGATCACATTTGATAAATTGGAGAATGGTATGAGTATAAGGGATGAAAAATATGTCTATGGGCAATTTTTCAGTTTTTGGGGTAAAAATATAATTTTTCACTTTACGGGGGTAAAAGTGTAATTTTTTAAAATTTGCTCCACCAAAACTTTGGAAAAGTCTAGAAATTTCATGGAAGACATGGATAAGTGAAAAGGATTGAGTGGTAGAAAAAGAAAGTCAAAAAGATGGGTAGAAAAAAATAAAATAATAAAATATTCAAAAGGTAAATAAAATAATAATATTTTATTAAGCCTATTAAAAGGCTTGAAAATTCTAGAATTTTTCATTTGGATGGTCAGCCAGAACCAGCAGGAGAGAGAGAGAAATAAGAACAAACCCTAGAGTGAGAAAATTCAAAAAAAAAGTGTGATTTTTCAAGGAATCAAGTGTTTAAAGGTATGATTTTTCAAGCTTAGCTTAAGATTTATCATTTCCATGCATTTCTCCTTATTTTCCATGGTTAAATTATGTGTTTTGATGATGGATTCAAATCTGATCATATGGGTTTAGAGAGAGAAAGTTGTTAGATTAATTTGATTTTGAACTATGTTAGTGTTTAGTGTTAGTTTAGCATGTTTATGAGTAAAACAACAAGAAAAATATTCATTTTCTCCATGAATTTCTCTAG
>NC_030859.1:17671982-17683742 GCF_000208745.1 Theobroma cacao | reverse complement strand
CTACAAAAGTTATTTTAGGAAGACTTTGAAAATATTGTATTTTAAGAAAATAGAATATTTTATTTAATGTTTTTATTATATTCAAATAGCTATAATTTTACTTTAAACGAATGTTTTAGACTTCAAAATTTAATTTAAATCATGAAATACGTGTTTCCACTTACATATTACATTTTTACGGATTTCAAAATTTCAAAAAAAAAAATGATGAAAATGCCCCAGTGAGCTAGAAAATAATATTTTTATTGTTTTGAGTTGGAAACAACTTATGATTTCTTGAAATGCGAGATTTAATAACTGTCGCTCACCGGGGAGATGCGGAAGTTGATGCTAAGCCTTGCGGGGTTTCGATCGACATTCGGGGTAATGAGTGCTTATTGGGACATCGCGGCGGTTGTCATGGGCCCGATGAGAGTTCTGGGTCGTGACATTAAGTAAGTGTTGCTATTATTTTGTGTTCATCATCTCCAAGCTTTAAAAGGATTTCAATGGTTGGTCTTTAATTTTTTGTTGTAACAAATCAAGTAAGTGACTTGATTTCCCATTAATATTTTCATTCTCTAAAATTCAACCTTAATATGAATTTTGATATCATATAGTAGATATTATATTTCATCCCTTGATTAGAAAGTGAATTTACTATTATATAGCTATTAATGAAAAATTATAATGTCTATTCCCTAAAGTGAATACGACAAACGAGTTACTAATAAAAAAATTATAAATTTGTCCATTCCTTGAAGTTAATGTGACATCATTTAATAATTATGGTCATAGTTATGAATCTATCTATTCCCTAAAGTGAATGCCACTTCATTTAATAATTACGATCATGGATATGAAAGAGGTCGTTATAATAATTTACACTATTACTATTTTAATTCTAAGAATAATTTTACCATAAGAAGTGGATGGATAATTTTACTATTAGAATTTAAGAATAATTTTACCATCAGAAATGGATGGATAATTTTAGCATCAAAATCTAAGGATAATTTTGACACCAGAAATGGATGGATAATTTTACCACAAAAAATGGATGAATGTCGTAACCCACTAACTTACCAAAAACGAATAACCGATCAAAAAAAGTGGATGAATACTTTCAACACATTAGAAGTGAATGAATAATGAAAAGACAAAAAGGGAAAGAATAAAAGGAATATAGAAAACGTATTGTCGTTAATGTGGCATGAAAGACCATTGGTTATGTACCTGTTATACGTCTTGAATTATATCAAGCATCACTGAAAACTAAAACATCTTGTGATGATTTTAACCATGGTCAAGTTTTTTGTCCATTCTGAAAGAGGAATTGATTATATGATTGGTAACGGAAATATCCATTGTTGATTTTCTTGTCTTAAAAAGGGAATTGATCATTTAATTGGTAATACGAATATCTGAAAATGAACTTAATAGTAATTGGTATATTTTAGTATAACTATATTATGAAGATGTTTTAATATGTTCTTTTTATATTTAAATGATATGTTCTTATTATGTGTTTTAATTATATATTTAATGTTATTTCATGTTAACTTGTAAATTCTTTTATTGTATATATTTTATTTTATTGAAGAAAATATAGATATTTATCCTGTTGTATCTAAGATCAATAATGTAAATATATGTCTAACAGACATTACTGTAACACACACTATATTTAAAGACAATAAATATTTTTTTTACTTGACAACGAAAAAAATCAGTGTCAATTTAATATCTGGTAGTACAAAATTAATTGAAGGCTCTAGAAGAGCTAATATTTTACTACTTTGAGGATGCATTATTTTCATTTAATTCTCAAAGAAGTTTATTAAATTTTAAAGATATCGTCTGAATAGATATCATATTGAGACAACGAATGAAAGAAACACTTAATACCTCTATATTACATTTATTATCTCAAGTAGAAAGTGTGTGTTGAAAAAAAAAAAATTACTCGTTCTGTTCTCAGAATGAAACTACACAAATATTAAAATAATTGAAACTCATAGTAAACCAAAAGTTTACTAATGATTTTAATGTTTGGCATGACCGGGTGGACCATCTCGGATCAATAATGATGCAAAAAATGATTGAAAATTTATATGATCATTCATTGAAAAACCAAAAGATTTTTCAATCTAATGACTTTTATGTGCTGCTTGTTCTGAAGGTAAATAAATTATAAAGCTATCACTAGCTACCGTTGGGATTGACTTTCCTACATTTTTGAATAATATTCAAAGTTATATGTGGATTCATACATCCACCATGTGAATCATTTAGATATTTTACGGTTTTAATAGATGCATCAACTAGATGGTCACATATGTGCTTATTATCAGCTTGTAATTTGACATTTGCAACCATTCGTTTGCAAGCACATTTTCTTAGTTATATAATCAAGATTATTTGTCTTGACAATGTTGGTGGATTTACATATCAAGTCTTTAATATTGCATATTAGTTGGAATAACTATTGAACAATCTGTTGCTTATATTTATACACAAAAGGGTCTAACAGATTATTTATTAAATACTTTCAACTAATTGCGAGACCATTACTTATGAAATTCAAACTCTCAATGTCTATTTGGGGGCATGCCATTTTGAATGCAGCAGTATTTGTATGCATCAACTAAATGAGTTATTATAAATTCTCCCTATACAATTGGTTTATGGTCAAGAACTAAATATTTCTCATCTAAGAATTTTTGGATGTGCAGTATATGTTTCAATTGCTTCACCACAACGCACCAAGATAGGTCCTCAAAGAAGGTTAGGAATATATGTTGGTTACAAATATTTACTTGTAATTAAATATTTAGAATTATCAATAGGAGATTTATTCATGACAAAGTTTGTCAATTGTCATATTGATGAAACAATTTTTCTAATATTAAGGGAAGAAAAATAAGCAGTTGCAAAAGAAAATTTCTTAAAATGAATTATCATTATCTAGCTTTGATCCTCATACAAATCAATATGAACTTGAAGTTCAAAAGATAATTCTTTTGCGAAATATAGTAAATCAGTTGTCAGACGTATTTACTGACTTAAAAGAATAACTAAATCTTATATACCAGCTGCAAATGCTCCTATTAACATTAATGTCCTTGTAGGACAAGGTACGCTAGAAGCATTGAGAACAATCGGTTCCAAAGATAAAATCTTTGAAAAAGAAAATGAGTAAATATTTAAGATGGTCAGAAAGAGGAAGTAGAAACTCTAGAAGAGACCCCTGGCATAATTGATAAACATTCCAAAAGAAATTCAAGTACTTGAAATAAGTGATAATAAAGAGATCTCAATAAATTATGTCATGATGGAAAAAAATGGAACCAGTAAATAAACATCGACGATATTTTTTATATAATATAGAGCTCAATATTATGAAAGAAAAATGAGGATTTTGAACTTATATTTATTGAAGAATGTAGACATAAAAATTGTTGGCCAATGTGGAAAGACAAAATTAAGGAGAAAATGTATTTAATTGCAAAATGTGAAGCTTTTGGACTTGTAGTCCGTACACCAAATGGTGTAAAACTAGTGATATATATATATATATATATATATATATATATATATATATATATATATATAGTTATTATNAGTATTTATGTGAATACGAAATGAGAAAAATGAGATTATGAGATATAAAGCACAACTTGTCGCACAAGGTTTTCTCTAAAGATCTAGTATTGAAGATAAAGAGATATTTTCTATGGTGGATACAATTACAATTATATATTAACTAGTCTGGCAATAAATGAGAAAATTAAAATGTGTCTAATGAGTGTAGCTACAGCCTATTTATATGGATTACTTAATAATAATATCTATATGAAGATCCCTAAAGGATTTAAGTTGCCTGAAGCACAAAATTTGAATTCTCGAGAAATTTATTTGATCAAATTAAATAAATATGTATATGAATTAAAGCAATCCAAACACATGTGGTACAATCCCCTTAGTGCATATTTGTTGAAAGAAGGCTACAAAAATAATCTTATATGTCCATGTATTTTATAAAAGGGTTTAGATATGAATTTATTATAATTGTTGTTTATGTTGATGACTTGACCATTACTGAAACTCCTGAAGAGTTATCAAAAATCGTGGATTACTTAAAAAAAGAATTTAAGATGAAAGACTTGAAAAAACAAAGTTTTGTTTGGGTTTTCAGATTGAAAATTTGGTAAATAGATTTTTTGTCCATAGATCAAATTATATCGCAAAAATTCTAAAACAATTGTATATTAAGTAAGCATATCCATTGCATTCACTAATGGTTGTAAGGTCACTAGAAGTAAAAAAAGACTTTTTTCGACCTCGTGAGGATCATGAAGAACTTCTTGGTCTTGAAGTACCTTATCTTATTGCAATTGGAGCACTAATGTATCTTGCTAGCAATACATGACTTGATATATAAATTGTTATGAATTTATTAGCAAGATGTAGTTCTTCTCCAACTCGAAGGCATTGGAATGGAATTAAATATATACTTCGATATCTCCGAGGAACAATGGATATAGGCTTATATTATTCAAATGCATCAAAATAAAATTTAATTAGTTATGCAGATGTAGGATATTTATCTAATCCATACAAAGCTCAATCCCAGACAGGTTTCTTATTCATATGTGGAGGTATGACTATTTCATAGTATTTTGTAAAACAATCTATAGTTGCTACTTTTTCTAACCATGCAAAAATTTTAGCAACTCATGAGCAAGTCGTGAATGTGTTTGGTTAAGATCTGTAACTCAACATATTCGAGAAACGTGTGGCTTGTCAACCAAGAAAAAAATTCCAAAAATGTTATATGAGGATAATACTGCTTGCATAGCACAGTTAATGAAAGGAAACATTAAAGGCGATAAAACAAAACATATTTCACCAAAATTCACCAAAATTCTTCTTCACTCATGATCTCCAAGAAAAAGGTGATATTTGTGTTCAACAAATTCGTTTAAGTGACAATTTAGCAGATTTGTTTACTAAAGCCCTTCCTAGCACAACATTTGAAAAGTTGGTACAAAAAATTGGAATGCATCATTTTAAAGATCTTTATCATGCAGTCATTAGGGGGAGTAAAATACGCACTGTACTTTTTTCCTTCATCAAGGTTTTTTCCACCAGGTTTTTCTTGATAAGTTTTTTAATGAGACAGTATTTCAAAAGTGTATACTTGAAAAGATTATGTACTTTTTTTCCTTCACTCGAATTTGTTTTCATGAGGTTTTTCCTTGTAAGGTTTTAACGAGGCATATTCTTAATACAATGGATATTCAAGAGGGAGTGCTATGAATATTTTTATGAATATTCATTTATGTTATCTATATCTAGATTTGGATGTAAATTAGATTGGATGTATATTAGAATTTAATCCATTTAATCCCTTAGTATTATTTTCATATTGTGAATTTAATCGAGATAAGGGGTTATTAACATATAAATAGGCCCATTCACTTCATTTGTAAAAACATACTTGAATAAGATCTTCTTACTCCCTCTAAATAATTTCTCTTATAGTCATTATTTTAAAATTTATTTCATAACAACTTTTTATTTTCGAGTGTTTTTTTAGTAGAAACACCTTTATTTATTAAGAAGGGTATCACACTTTTTTTTTGTTTTATAAGATATGATTTTTTCTTTTTCTTTTTTAGGAAAAAGAGATTTAAACTTAACTATATATCTTAAGATTATAGCATCTTTTTTGGAAAACTTAAAATGTAATTTAATTTTTTTATTTTATTTTTTGGTATTGAAAAGTATCAACTATAAATATTATAAAAAGTTTAAAATTTTAATAATATATAATATACTAAATTCAACATTTTTTTCTTAATTTTTATAGAAATTAAAAAGAATTCTTGATTTTCGTGATAAGAAAAAAGAAAAACAAAAAGAGATGGAGGGAGTAATTAATATATAGACATACATTTTATTCCTACACGAGGTTTGTAAAATTTTCTATTAAAAATGATTAAAAAAAGTAAAACCAATGAATTGGTGGAGCTTGTTATCTTGTTCTATCATTATGCAAAAGTTTGAACAATTTTAGTTTGAGTTCAAATACTTCGTCTAAATAGGCATTATGATTTAAAAATTCAGATAAATTTTCAACATTCAATAGTTACTGAGTAATTTTTTTGTATAGCTTGTATACTATTTCAATATTAATTTTTTTTTTGTATAGCTTGAATGCTATTTTAATATTCTTTATATATTATTGATATATTTTTTGATTTTCAATTTTAGTTTATAATATATTGTAATAGAAAACTTTCCACAAACTTCATCTTAATTAGAGGTGTTCATGAATCGAGTTTGACTCAATTAACACTTTTAAAACTTAAACTTGGGTTCGAGCTCAATCTGTTTATTAAATTATATAAAAGTATTTTTAAATTAATTTTTAAGATATATTTTAAAATTAAAATTAAATAAAAATAATTATTTATTAATATACTAATATTCCGAATTAGATCAAGTCGATACCAAACTTAAAAAATCATACTCAAGACTCAACACAAGTCGAGCCAAGCCTTAATGCTTGGTAGGTAACTCGACTCGTGGATAGGTTTAATGTTATCTAATTTAAGTTTTTGCCTTTCGTTTTTCAAATAAAGTTTTGCCCTTATACTTACATATTTAGGCTATAATTACGTGCTTATACATCAAGTGGTTCTACTTATTAACAAAACATGATGGTTCATTTTAGGGTTATTGTTCTAAATTCTGTTATTTATAACATTACATCTTGGTTTAAGTTTTTTTTTTTTTAGAAAAGGGATTCGATCTCTACTTTTTTAGTAGAATTTACATTAAATCAACTGCGAAAGTACTACCATGATTAAATCGTAATCATATTATTAAGGTGTCTATTTGCAACAATTTTTTCTTTTATTTTGAGTACATTTAGAAGTAGACATTATATTAATCTAGTCATCCAAAACAAGCTCTCACTAATATAATTAATCAAGTAGTGCACTGTATATAGCCGTAAAAAAATTAATATAAAATTGGAACTCTATCCACATATGACAAGTTTTTTTCTTTTTTGGCATAATGTTTTAAAAAGTCACTGAACTATTTAAAAAAAATCAATTAAACATTTATTCTTTTATTGTATTTAATTAAATCTCTTTACTTTTATTTTAAATCAAAAAGATTTTTATGATTAACAATTGATTAATTATTATTAGTCAAAATATCATATTTCCATTTATATCCATGTGGCGTTGACATGATTATGACGTAAAAGGTGAAAAATGATACATGATCATGTTATTATGTTACATTAACATGTCATGTTATCATTCATCGTGATATGTCAGCATGTTATGTGGCATAAAAATAACAAATAACATTTTGAATAACACCAATTAATTAACTATTAGTTTGAAGGACTTATTTGGTTTAAAATAAAAATATAAGAGTTTAATTGAATACAATAAAAGAATAAAGACTTATTTGAATAGTTTAATGACATATTTAGGTATTATGCCCTTTGTTTTTTTTTTTTCAAATTGGTTGGACCATTTTAGGTTTATAATAATTTGGTTTTTTCCCTTTTATTTTAAAATTTTTAAATAGTGTGATAATTTTTAGTTTAATCTTTTAAAAAATTTTTCATTACATTTTTATTTAAATGCATTTAAGTTTAATTAATAAATTTTAAACATTGTGTCAACTATGAGACTTGATATCAATCAACTATGGTGTTTTCCTACAACTGCATTATCAACTTTTCTAAAGTGACATAAGAAAATCCCATAAAGAATATTATTACGTTAAATCTACATAATATGGCAATACCAACAAAGGGTCGACTCCATTGGTAAATTTTTCTTATTCTTAAACTATCATGGTCCAATCTCGGGCCGTAACTAGCGTAAAGGCCCAATAGGCAAAGCCCACTAAGATCAAACAAGCCTTATCGTCATACCTGTATTATATAGGTTCACACACATCTCATCTAGCAATATTTTATCATATTTATATATCTCATTAATATCCTAACATGTAACATATCGGGAATGTGCCTTAACTCAATATTATAACATTAAGTGCTAACATTATCTTTGTACATTCTCCATCATAAATATTTGACAAGTTGCCATTTAGTGGCTATATCAACACTAATAGACTCCTATTAAGTACAAAATAAAACATGACACGATAGGTGAGTGACACGGGGCTGGTGGAGCCTAGCAAATGCCATAGTAATACCTACCACAACAATGGATAAGCGTAGGATTGCTCAACTGCTGCTTAGCTATATTTGGATTTGAAAACCAAAACATGAAGTTGAAAAGGCGAGCATAAAACTCAGTGATGGACATTAGAGGGGAACAAGCATATTAATGGAGAAATATTTTATAAATCTATGCCATTTTTCCTTCAAAACCATGCAATTTGTTTTTGGAACCAAAACTATGAATGCAGTCTCAATTCTCAAATCATTTTGAAACAATTAGCCATTTTCCCCGAAGGCATATTCAATCTACATATAAGAGCTTATACTTTTAATACTTTTCATATATCAGGAGGTCATATAAACTAGCTTGGCAAACATATTTTAGAACTCAATCTGTCAATTGAATATGGTCATTACAACTCTTGAACTCAACATTTAAAAACATATCATTGGATGTAGCTTCATAAGTAACATTAGTGTAGTGATAATGGTATTTCATCACCCTTACATGTGTATACATAACAATGATCCACTACTTATAGTTAGTTACCTCATAACATCGCTTGTGCCATTCTCAACTATAAGGCTAGCACCATTTCGTTCCCTCTGTTAGTTGAGGTGCCCTTATTCTGCAAAATAGACTGCCACTAGTTTAGGTTTTAACTTAAGGGCTCATCTGAAAAACATTTTCATGTCTAAACCATTAAAAAATCCTTTACCCTTTTTGTTCATAGTATAATATCACGAAATCATGGCCTCACCACTATACCATTCCAAATACCCATTTTAGCACCAACACAATAAGCCATCATTTCGTAAATTCATCAATATCTAGGATTCCTAACATGTGTCCATTGAAATCAAAACATTTGTATTTCTTTAAATCCTCAACACTTGGAGTCTCACATAAAACCAATCATTTTTTTCAACGCATGGAAATTTAGCACATTCCTTTAAAACCAACACTTACAAAACTAACATTATCATCATATTAAAAGTCTAGCACATTTATTTAAAATTCATAACTCATAAAACTAACAATATAATCACATTGACAATTTACACATTTTAAATGCTTGTTCCCATGCAAGTTCGTATAATAGATATGTACATGTATTTCATATACTCTTACATACATATATAAACTTATGTGCTTATCAACATATTAATAAAAGCATCCCAAAACATATATAGGTACAGTATTTCAAAAACTTTTCACGCATTTTCTAACAAAATGGTTTGAATGCAAGTCCACTCACCCTTTTGATGCCACCTTACAAAACCAACACCACTAAGACCTTAGTCCAAGTTGAGTCTTGAAGTTCCAATAAAACCTATAATTACCAATAAATAATAATAACCTCAAACATATCATAAAAATTTGAAATGAATAATTCTAATAAATATATACTATCTAAATTACATTCTAATCTAACATTTGACCTATAATTCTATTCTAATTCACAAACCCATTAAACTAACTACTCAAATTTAAGATTTTCTTACCTTGATGAGCTTAGAGGTGTAAAACTCAACAAAACCTAATATGTTCAAGAAAAAGATAATTTGAAAAATTAGAGATTAATTGTTGAAAAATAAAACCATGAAATTTTGAGTTTATATAGGCTGAAATCTCATCTTTTCTTGCTTAAAATTGAAGGGTTTAAAGTTTTCAATCTTGGTAAATTTGAAAGTGGTAGTGTAGAGAAAAACAAGGAGGAAGAGAAAATTTATTTTCTCTTTTTTTATGTTCAAATAGCAAGGATATAAATGCGGTTGGGAGCTATTGGTTTGGTGAGTAAGAAGGAAGAATGAAGGTTTAAAGTAGGAAATTAAAGGACCAAGAAAAAGAAAGAAAATTGTGGCTTTCTTGAAGGAGGAAATGTGGTCTTGGGTTGAAGAAAAGAAACAAGGGAGAAAATGTCATTAGAGAGTAATGGTTAGCCATTAAGAAATAAAAGAAAAGCGCAAAGCTTCTCAAGGACACATGGCTATTGTGTCTTTGAAAAAGTGAAGATGCTTTTGTGTTATTAAGGGGAAAATAATTTTTTTTTATTATTTAGGGGTAAATAACTAGAATGCTTTACTATCTTATTTGTCTTATCTAGGGGTAATTAACCACTTGGTCTTCAAATCTATTTCATGGACTTTAAAATAGTCTTCTGAAGCATAGACCTTGAATATTTGATTACCAAATATTTAGTAACACTCAGCAAAGAGAGAACGAAATTACCCCTAACTCATGTTACCGTTCCTACTCTAGGTTAAGTGTTTATAAATGTAACACCCTTGATTTTCGATATGAACTAAGTCAATTGAGAATGATTTATGAAATATATTGCACTTTGAGGACTTAAATGATATGCTAAATATGCCAACTGTATGGGAGTATGTATTTTGACACTTAGGTAAATTTTCATGGAAATATGTGATTTATCCTATAGTTTGAAGTCTTGATTTAAGATTTATGTGATGTTTAAGGATATAGGTGTATGGATTCAAGTTATTTGAATCAATTGAAGTGTGAATTAAGCAGGGTAATGACTTGGAGTGTTTGATTTGAATTTTTGGAAGTTTGAAAGGTTAAAAATATGCTTTTAAGGGAAAATGTATCGTTAAAATCTTGGCAGGGTGAACAATGTAAGGCGTGCAGGGGATTTTTCTATCGATACATTCAAAAATGTATTATGGATTTGAACAAAGATGAACATTTATCGATGTATTGTCCAAATATATTGACAGATGTGAAACAAATAGCAACTAGGTGGGCAAAGTATCGATAGATTCCCCCACATATCGATACATCCAAGGTAGTGGAAATTCTGCCTGAAATCTATCGATACATTGCCCTAATGTATCGATAGATTTGGTTGAAACTTGTGAAAATGTATCGATACATTCCCAAATGCATCGATACATAACTAGGGACAAGAAAAAATAAAAAGGAGTCTCGAGCTATTTGTCCATTTTAAACAAAAACCTAACCCCTTTATCTCTTTACCACTCCAAAACCCTAAGCCCCAAACCAATTTTTGGACCCATTTGAAGCAGATTGGAGCTTGGGAAACACCTCTAGAGGTAAGATTAAATGTTTTTACCAATTGATTTTCAATTTAATCGGTTAATAATCAAGAAATTGATTTTTCTAGCTTTGGTGGAATCCCCCATGATTTGCTGGAATTTAGAGCTTAGATTTATGCAATCCAGCTTCTAAGGTATGGGTTTAGCTCATTATTAAAGGATTTGATCTTGTATGTTGGATTGTTAAGAATTTAGTTATTTTTGGAAAAGCTGGATATTTTTGGAAGTTAGGAAATAATTAATATTTTGATGTTTTATGTGTTCTAAGAGGGAAATTGAGCTATTTGACTCGTTGGTGAGCTAAAGGACGATTGAAGGTTGAAGTTTGATGGTGGAAGTGCAATCGATTTGTCATTGTGAGTAGGTTAATTTAAAATGCATATGATGCATAATGTTTTATTAAAAGTGCTGCTATGGTACTAGATTATAAATATATATATATATATATATATATATATATATATATAATATATATATAT